>NC_054878.1:4704355-4996855 GCF_018320785.1 Cheilinus undulatus
GGACTATGTTTAGTTTTTATAGATAAATCTGGGAGGAAAATGATTTATGCATTCACATGCACTGTATAGGGATAACAATTGGAGAGCATGTGTGTGTTTAATTTCAAATATGTCTCATGTGGTTAGACTGTTATACCCAGCAGTGTTAATTTTGGCAGCTATTTTTAATTTCAGTTTTAGTTTTAGTCTTCAAATGAAATGCATTTTAGTTTTAGTCGCATTTTAGTCATTTCTATCCTTTTTAGTTTTAGTCTAGTTTTCGTCAAAGAAAACTCAAAACATTTTAGTCTAGTTTTAGTCCATAAAAAGTCCTCACATTTTAGTCTGAACTTTTAGCCCAAGAATTTATTTTCTTGCCTAAATCTGGTACCAAATCATGGTAGTGTGTTCTCTGCAATCTGTCAAACCTGAGGTCCCTGTTTACTACAGCTGAGAGGTAGAAGAGCTATAGATGCATTGCATTTTGACAGATTTACCCACAGTGTAGAAATATCACTGATTTGAATGCCCGACAAAAACTAAATTACATTTTAGTCAAGTTTTAGTCATTGTGACACAAACAAAACTTAGTTTTTGTCAGTTTAAGTCATCACAGATCTATTTTGGGTCTGGTGCCAAATGTGCGAGGGCTGGCTGCACCAAGAATGTGCAGGATAATATATCAACATGGACTCATTCAACTGTGGTTGCACGAATTTCAATAAACCTAGGTATAACACCATTTACTGCTTTAGTATCTGTACATGGTGTCACTCAAAAATAAGAGAAGCAAAGAAGGTAAAGATGAAAACTTGGCTGACACAATAAGCAGTCACTTTTCTAACAAGGGCTTGATGTGAACATTTAACTACTGTGAGAAAATGCCGGCCTAGGGCAAATTATTGAGAGGAATTATTAACCCCCAATATCGTCTGTTTTTAAAAAATATCTGTGTGCTATTCGTGTCCTCAGCTGAATTATCTCCCTGTCTTTAGTCTCAAGATGGTTACTGATAAATGATTGGACAATAGTTCCTAGAATCACTGTAGCTGAGTAGTCCAGTTTTTGCTGCTGAGGGCTGTTTTAATTTTTTCATCTTTTTCTGCAGGATCAAAGATGCTGTTGAGAAAGGAGGGATTCTAGCAGTGTTTTCTAAGACACAGATCAATGTAACTTTTGAAAAGACTGTGCTTTCAGTAGTTACAGTCTCTCTTACTTTCTCTGCTGACTACATGTTCACCTTTTACTCTTGGTTTCAGAGCCTACATGATGATCTGATTGGTGGAAGCATCCATTCCAACAGGATGTATCTTTGGCAGAACCCCTCCACCTCAGTACAACTAAAACATCATCTAAAGCAGTGATTTTCAAACTTTTTTCACCCAAGGCACACCTAAAGTTCAGCCCAAACCTTAAGGCACATCATGTTTAAATTGATACAAAATAAACTTTTTTAAATAATATTACAGTCAAGGTGGTCAATAAAGGGAAGAGCTTTCTGGGGCCCAACCAACTGGGGGATCATGGAGATGGCCAAAGTGGGCAAAAAGTGGCAAAAATAGGTTAAAAATGGATGAAAACAACATGGCAAAAAGTGGCCAAACAATTGGTTGAAATTGGCAAAAACTTGTTGAAAATGGGTTAAAAGTAGGGCTGTAACGGTATATGGAGCTCAGCGAAAGTTCAAGCAGGAAGACTTTTCCCCCTTCTCTCATTACGCCTTTGTCACTCTCACCTGGTGATCAGCTGTTAAGGGTGTCTACTTACTCGATCTATTGTCCAATCAGACTCAGAAAACAATTCCCGTGTGTCCAATCACCACGTCGCTGTCCTCTTTTAAACCTGTTCTCCTCCCTCTGCAGTCATTCGTCTCAGCTGAACGCTGCATCCCTCTGCCACCCATGTCACCACCTCACTCGTCAACCGCTTCAGAATACTCAACTTCAAGTCAGTTCAGCTCCTCAGAAGTATCGGATCCGTCTCCTAATCATTCACCACCACCAGTGTCAAGACTCCGGGGTATCCTATCTGATCTGACGGGCTATACCCCTTTTTCTAGATTGACGGACTTCCCTACGGAGTCTTACGCCAAAGACTTGATTCATCATTAAATATTACAAAAATTTTTCTTTGTAAAATAAACGATCGATCACGCTTCTTTTGTCTCTCCTGATGGAAATGTATTCGTCCCGTACTGTCACGGTACGGCAGCACCGTTCGGTGCACGCAGTAACACGACGAATACGTCTGATTGAGTATTAAAAAAAGGTGGAGTTCTCGCTTCAATCCAGGTGACGGCAATGAGCCTAAAAGCTGGCAGCAACCGTCATTTCAGAAGAAGGAGCATTTACAAAAACAAACGAAGAAGAATGATGGCGTGTGTGGAGATAGAAGAGCCACCGGCTTCATTTAAATCACCCGTATAGCAATGGTGCTCGGCTCTGTGAATTGTAATATCTTTACCTTCAGCCTCGGAGGAGTGAGAGCCGACTCTGCAGCTGTGTCGTAGGCGAAGTTATCCTCAGCATTCACACGGCTTTAACCTCTTTATCCTCCAAGATTGGCAGTGAAAAGTTCTTCCAAACTTTTGTAGTAGGTCCCATTGGTTAAAGAAGTAATCCAGTGCTGAAGTCCGTGTTGAAATCGGCAAAAAAAGACGCTAATTTCCATAGTTAACAAGCTTTACTTGTGGTTGTGTGCTGATGCGTTCATGTAAGCTGGGAAATTTTAGGGTTTAAAGAATGGGTATCGATATGTCAACATATCAATGAAAATAACCTAGTTATTCAAAAATGTGTTTATTAATGTTTTTAATCATTGAAGAACTTTTGGGGGAGGTTGCAGCATTATTTATCATTTAAATGTAATTTATTCAGCCAATTTATTTTAATACAGGTTAATTAAAGAATTAAAATTACATTTTATTTATCCGCTACAATCATCGTACCGAAAAACGTACCGAACTGTGACTTCTAAACTGAGGTACGTACCGAACAGAAATTTTTCTGTACCGTTACACCCCTAGTTAAAAGTGATAACAAGGGCAAAGTTGGGCAAAAAAAAATGGTCAAACAAAAGCAAAAGTGGGCAGAAATTGGCCAAAAGGTAGCAAAAATGGGTTCTAAGTGTCAAAAAGGGTGCAATATAGATCACAAGTGGCAGAAAAGTGGCAAAAAAGGACTAAAATTGCTAAAAGGCTGTAAAATGAGGTTAAATGTGATTAAGAGATGGCAAAGCAATAGCAAAAGTAAGCGAAAAGTGGCCAAAACATTGCTAAAATGGTTTCAATGTGGCAAAAATTTCCAAAAAGGTGGCTAAAATGTGGCAAATGCGGCAAAAAGTACCACAAAGGTGGCAAGAATTGGTCAAGTCATAAAAATAAGTGGCAAAAATGCCAAAAAGCACCTAAATGGTTTATGCTGTCAAAAAAGGGGCAAAAAAGGGTAGAAAAAAACTGTTAACTTGGTTAAAAGTAGCATGAATTAATCATTTCAACAACATTTTCAAACCACTAATGGCTTGCCACACTTTTTCAGCTCTTAATGAGGTAACTCTTAGCCAGGATGCTAGCACCAATGCTACTGATCCAACACACATACACTGATATCAATAAATCCCAACTTGGGAGGGCCCATTCTCTGGTGTTTTTTCAGGGGTTCAGTCAGATCTGTGGGCAGGCCTGGTTACAGGACTTGCCATAAAGTTGTAGCTTTAACTTTTTCTACAAATTCCCATGGCACACCTTGACCTGCCTTAAGGCTCACTAGTGTGCCTTGGCACACCGTTTGAGAACCACTGATCTAAAGCTTAGGATGCTGAACTTTAGTGACCAGCAGGTAAATGAAAATGCCATCAGTCATGTATGTGTCTTCAGAGATATAACAATTGAATTTGTTTACCTTGTATTTTTCTTTTCAATAGATCTTTGAGCTCCTGAGATTGATTGAGGAGGCCACAGGAATATCAGAAAGAACAAAGAGAGGGGATATAAGCCTGCTTGATTTTGTCTTTGATGTGATGCCCCCAGAGGTAAGAGGGTCAATCTAGCTTACTTGGGGAATGGAAGGAAATTATTGAGTGGTCAATTTTATTCTTTGGGAAAGCACAAAAACAAAAGAGTGCACCCTTTACAGCACTACTAGGTATGATTTGATCATGTTACTGTTTTTCAGCTTTTGATCAAAATCCTTCAGGAGGAAGGCATCCCAAGGCTGAAGGCAGAGACCATGATGGCCAGTGGTAGCCTATTTTTAGCGCCCCTCCACCACCAGCCACTACCCCTAAAAGATTATAATGGCCATTTGGAGCCTGGTGACCCCCATTCATTGTTTTTTCATTGTTGTATGTTGATTTATGTTGTATGATGAATTATTTTGTTTGTTGATTTTTGTCTGTTTTCTATTTTACCTCTTGTTTCATGCCTTTTCTGTCTGTTTTTAAAGACGTTTACAAAAAGAGAACTCCAAGTCAAGTTATTATTGCCAGAATGATAGTGTAATATTGTGTTTTATTGGATTCCAGAAATAAAATAGAGTTAACAGAAGACTGATAATAGGAAACTATAATTATTGCATTCATTTAATAGCTAAACCTGATGATGAACACATTTCTCGACCCAGGAAATGCCTGTTCTGTTTCTAGTAACACATGTCTGGGGCCATTGTGTTACCCATGATGCCCCCTCTCGTCCCTAAAGATCCCTGGTAGGTGAAAATACGACCAGCAGGACTGAAGTCATTTTGCTAAGCTGCTCCTCTCTGCCTTTGAACAAAAGATGTGTGGGGAGCTGTCTGTGCAGTGTTTGAATGATATTTGTTCAGACCCAAAAGTCTAACAATATTTGCTCCAGAGGCCAATTAATACAAGAGTACCAGGAATCTACAACAATTTTCCTTCCTCCCCTGCAGCCTGCAGCATAAAACAACACACTTGCCACCACAGACTGAAGGAACATCTGCAGCATCATAGTACAGATGTGAAGAGATCTGAGCTCCCTTAAGAAAAAAAGGCGGCTCAGACAGCACAGTTCCCCAACCTGACAAACTGTGGCCTTCTAGTCAGGTAATCAGTGATCCAGGAGATAAAGGAAGGATCAGATGATCAATGCATAATGTCTGGGCAGTACCACCAATGATTTAAAGTGCCTTTTTTTCTTTTCTTTTTTTTTTTTTTGTTTACATAAATTAATATTAAAATGAAAGTACATATGGCACTTGTGGCTGTGTGTGCATTCTGCTACTGCCGCCTAATCTGAAAGTGATCAGTAAATTTGGTTGTGTAAATCATCACTTTATTAATCCTCCTTTTATTTATTCTGAGAATTCAGTTTATTCAATTATAGTTATTATTCAGTCCTATTGTGAGTGAGTGTGCGTGCATGTTTGTGTAAGTGAACCCCCCTAACACCACCACCACACAAACATAATATTCACATTTGTATTGATAACACTGATATTAAAGTTACATCCATGAAATGTTAACTTTATTACTTAGTGATTAGTGTCGGCTTCTAACTAACTCCTGAGTTTAACAGTAGCCTGTAAACTTTTGGGTCAATTAGTCAATTATACCAATATGATAAACATGTAACTGCAAAAATATTCAGAGTTATGTGTAAATGTACAAGTTTTTTTAAAAGCTTCTTTTTTTGTTGTTGCAAAAAAAAAAAAAAAAAAAAAAAAAAAAAATTCGGGTTTAGACTTCTGGTGCTTCTTGGATGCTTTTATTTTTGCAAAAAGACTAACTTCCAGTTGAGACTTCTGGTACAGAGTGGATGTATTTCGGCGCCCATGTCAGCCATCTTGCCTTAACAAGGTACTTCTGCTTTAAAGGGGCACTATGTAGTTTTAGGGAAAACATTTTTAATCAGACGAGAGAAATCTCAATTGGATGATTTTCACGTTTTGGCAAAAAAAATTTCAGTTTCCTGATGAATAAACCAAATAAAAACAGAAGAAAAGCACCATTTTATACTTGGTGCATATGTAGCAAACCACACCACTTCTCGAGTGTCAGTTTTTGGCTGACCTCATTTTCCTCTTGGTTGGTTTCATTAGTTACGAACAAAAATATTTCTGAGTTTGGATTATTACCTTATTAGTATTTTAAATATGAAATTCCTGAGCTTGAATTTCTTCAGAAAATAACAACAACAACCAGCTTTCACATTGCACTGATCTGTATAAAGTTAAATATAATTTTCATTGGGCTAACACATAGCTAATAAATAGTTTTCTTAAGAAAGAAGTGTTGTGTATTGCTTTCCACAGTCGACAGGCAATGGATTTTAGTTCTGAGTATGTTGTGAGCAAAATGTATGCACTTGACAGCAATTTGTGTGGAAGTTGACTGAGGATGTTTATCCATTATTCCAACTATCCTGCGTTTCATTCTTTGGTCAGTTTTTCTCTTCTGTCCACGTCCAGAGAGATTAGCCACAGTTCCATGGGTTATACACTTCTTCTTTTTTTTTTAAATATTTATTTTTTGCCTTTTTTTGATAGGACGGTGGATAGAGTCGGAAACAGGGGAGAGAGCGGGGAGAGACATGCAGGAAATAGTGCCACGGGCCATTCGAACCCGGGTCGCCTGCGTATATGGCGTGCGCCTTAACCACTCGACTACCGGCGCGCCATAAACTTCTTGATTATATTACACACAGTGGACAAAGGAATTTCAAGATCTCTGGACACGGTCTTGGAACCTTGAGATTGTTCAACAGTTTTGCTTCATAAGTCCTCAGACAATTCTGGGCTCTTCTTTCTCTTCTCCATGCTTGGTGTGACACACACAGGCACACAACACAAAGGCTGAGTCAACTTTTAGACCTTCTAACTGGCTTCAGGTGTGATTTCTAGATTGCCAGCATCTGTTACAGTAGCAGGTGTACACCTGTGGCAGTATCACTGATACTGCCACAGGTGAGTTTAAATGAGCATCACATGCTTGAAATAAAATGATTTACCCACAGTTTTGAAAGGGTGCTAATAATTTTGTCCGGCCCATTTTTTGCGTTTTTGTGTAAAATTGTGTCAATTTTGGCTTTTTGCTTCTGATTTTCTGTGTTGTTCCAATGCACATAAAGGAAATAAACATGTGGATATGAAAAACATTTGTAATTGCAACAATTTCTGGGAGAAATGCTGTATTTTCTGGAAAAATTCCAGGGGTGCCAATACTTTGGTCCATGACTGTATTTGTGCCACTTTTTAACCACCTTTCTTGCCCAATTTTACCACTATTATTTGCCACTTTCAATCAATTTGCATAATTTTTACCCATTTTTGCCTCTTTACACCAGTTTTGCCTAATTTTAACCTGTTTCATCACTTTCTCCAACCAAGTTTTAACAATTTCAGTATATTTTTCCTCCCTTTTCCCTGCCTTTTTTTGCCACTTCAAAACCAAATCTTTCCACTTTCTGCCTTTTTTGCCTCTGTTGCCCAATTTTTGCCATTATAAACCCCTCTTTACCACTTTTTATGTCCATTTTGACAATTTTAACAACCTTTCACTTCTGTATGGCCATTTTTGCCAGTTTAACCAATTTCTGCTAATTTTCTGGCTATTTTTCTGCCTTGGTTGAACCCATTTTTGCCATTTTCAATTACATTTTCCCTCTTTTAAATACCATTTCACCTCATTTTTGCCACTTCTTTGGCTTGGCCCCAGAAAGCTCTCCCCTTCATCCCAAAATCAACACTCTGCTGATAAAGTCTTTTTTCATGTGTAGCCGGCAGCCTTTTTGTTCCTGTTCAGCTCCCCTAATGTAGGTCACGTGGTTCAGTCTTTGTTTTGACGGCACCTCCCCCTTCCTCAATTTCCAAGCAGGTATCCTACTATGTAAGCAGCTCCACTTTGGGACGCTGGAGGCTGCTTCTTTTGTTTGATCCCCTTGCAATTTGGCTGATTTCTGGATGGTGGTGCCGCTAGTGTAGTGTGACTGAGACGTGTGGGTAAGCGAAGGCTCTAGATGCACGCAGCGCAACTGTTTTGCACTATCTTATGATTGTTTTTCTTGTCACAGATCCTGCCGCTGTATTGTTGATGCTGACGGTTGAATGAATGACTAATGCAGTGCTTCTAAGGTATATGAATTGTTTCTCTAGTCTGTACATTGTGGATGTTTTAATATGTATTTGGCAGCATGATAAACATTTTAAAATGAATCTCTTTGTAGATCTACTGCCACTGATGTTTTCTTTTAGGGTTTTTCTTTTAGGGCTTTGTTTTGGGCTTTGTTTTGGGGCTTTGTTTTAGGGGTTTTCTTTTAGGGCTTTGTTTTACGGCTTTGTTTTAGGGCTTTGTTTTAGGGCTTTGTTTTAGGGTTTTGTTTTAGGACTTTGTTTTAGGGTTTTGTTTTAGGGTTTTGTTTTAGGGCTTAGTTTTAGGGTTTTTCTGTTCGGGCTTTGTTTAAGGGCTTTTCTTTTAGGGTTTTGTTTTAGAGCTCTGTTTTAGGGTTTTGTTTTAGGGTTTTTCTTTTAGGGCTTTGTTTTAGGGTTTTATTTTAGGGTTTTGTCTTTTAGGGTTTTGTTTTAGGGGTTTTTTTAGGGTCTTGTTTCAAGGCTTTGTTTTAGGGTTTTGTTTTAGGGCTTTGTTTTAGGGTTTGTTTTAGGGGTTTTCTTTTATGGCTTTGTTTTAGGGTTTTGTTTTAGGGTTTTGTCTTTTAGGGCTTTGTTTTAGGGTTTTGTTCTAGGGTCTTGTTTCAAGGCTTTGTTGTAGGGTTTTGTTTTAGGGCTTTGTTTTAGGGTTTGTTTTAGGGCTTTGTTTTAGGGTTTTTCTTTTATGGCTTAGGGTTAGGGCTTTGTTAAAGGGTTTTGTTTAAGGGCTTTGTTTTAGGGTTTTGTTTTAGGACTTGGTTTTAGGGTTTTTCTGTTTGGGCTTTGTTTAAGGGCTTTTCTTTTAGGGTTTTTTTTTAGAGCTTTGTTTTAGGGTTTTGTTTTAGGGTTTTTCTTTTAGGGCTTTCTTTTAGGGCTTTGTTTTAGGGTTTTGTTTTAGGGCTTTGTTTTAGGGTTTTGTTTAAGGGTTTTTCTTCAAGGGCTTTGTTTAAGGGTTTTGTTTTAGGGCTTTGTTTTAGGGCTTTGTTTTAGGGTTTTTCATTTAGGGCTTTGTTTTAGGGCCTTCTTTTAGGGTTTTGAATTAGGGCTTTGTTTTAGGGTTTTGTTCTAGGGTTTTGTTTAAGGGCTTTGTTTTAGGGCTTTGTTTTAGGGTTTTGTTTTGGGGCTTTGTTTTGGGGCTGTGATGTTTGTGTAGTGGTTGGACTCAGGTGCGGAGACGGAAGCGGGTTTAAACAGTTTATTGTGCAGGTAAGTGAGGGGGGGAAGGGGATTCCAAGAGTCCAGGAGGGAGTGAGAGTGTGCTGGAGCTGGCTGTGGTGATCTGAGCAGGAGGCACTGGAAGAAGGAGGAGAGGCACGTTAGCGACAAGCACAAGGGAAATACAAACACTGGAGATAACTAGAATCATCAAAAAACACAAGTAACTTCTCTGGAGGATCTGAGAAGGAGCCTGGAGCAGACGTTTACCGTGTGGTAAGGTAGACAAGACTCAGGCGCTGTAGAGAGCTGCAGCCACTAGCCATTAGAGATTCGCTGCAGGTGTGACTCTCCACAGCACCAGGGGGGCAGGGCGACAGCCTCAGGAGAAGCAAAGGAAAGTTAGCAGCCAGGAACCAGCTCCGGAAACCGGAAGTTCATCAAAATAAGACACACAATACAAAATAAACACCACAGTACCCCCCTCTCAATGGACGCCTCCTGGCGTCCTGCCGGGCTTGTCCAGGTGCTCCCTGTAGAAGTCCCGAAGGTTATCATCCAAAATCAGCTTCCTGGAGATCCACGAGCGCTCCTCCGGGCCGTACCCCTCCCAATCAACCAGGAACTGGTAACCGCGGCCTCGAGGTCTGATGTCCAGGATTTTAGAAACAGTGAAGGCGGGGTGGTCATCGATGATCCGGGGGGGAGGAGGGGCGACGGTTGGAGGGCTCAGGTCACTGGGGGATACCGGCTTGAGTAGTGACACGTGGAAAGTGGGATGGATTTTCATGGATTCTGGGAGTTTGAGTTGTACAGCAGAGGGATTGATGATCTTGGTGATCTCAAACGGTCCAACATAGCATGGAGTCAGTTTCTTGGATTCGGTCTCAAGGGGTAGGTCTCTAGAGGAGAGCCAGACCTTCTGGCCAGGGAAATATTCAGGGGCAGGAGTGCGGTGTGCATCAGCCAGTCTTTTATTGCGTTCGGCCGCGCGCGAGAGTGCAGCCTTGGCCATCCGCCAAACCTCTCTGACGCGCTGGAGGTGTTGCTGCACAGAGGGAACAGATACAGAGGTCTCTTGCTCAGGAAACGGGGGGGTTGATACCCAAAGCAACACAAACGGGGACATGCCAGTAGCTGAACAGGTGAGGGAGTTGTGGGCATATTCGATCCAGGGGAGATGAGAGCTCCATGTGGTGGGGTGGTGAGCAGCCACACAACGTAAAGCAGTCTCCAAACTCTGATTGGCCCTCTCCGTCTGGCCGTTGCTTTGAGGGTGGTAACCAGAGGATAGGCTAACCGTGGCCCCCAGCTCCTTGCAGAACTCTTTCCAGACGCGTGATACAAACTGGGGCCCGCGGTCCGACACAAGGTCGCTAGGGATTCCATGGAGTCTGAAGACATGGAGGACCAACAGGTGAGCCGTCTCTAAGGCAGAGGGGAGCTTGGGGAGAGGGATGTAGTGGACGCTTTTAGAAAACCGATCCACTATAGTAAGGATGACGGTATTTCCCTCGGAAGGCGGGAGACCGGTGACGAAGTCCAAGGCTATGTGAGACCAGGGACGACCAGTAGTGGACAGGGGATGCAGCAGGCCAGCAGGGGGTTGATGAGAGGACTTTCCTCTGGCACAGGTGGAGCAAGCAGCCACGAATTCCCGGGTGTCTCTCATGCCAGGCCACCAGAAACTCTGCTGCAGGAAACCAAGGGTCCTCTGAAAACCAGGATGACAGGTGAGTTTAGATGCGTGGGCCCACTGGAGCACTGGAGAGCGAGCTGAGTCAGGGACGAAGAGGTGGTCTGGGGGTCTGGTACTGGGATCCGGTTGTGTCCTCTGGGCGTCCTTGACTGTCTGAATAATGTCCCATGTGGCAGCTCCGACGACACAGGAGGGGGAAGAATCAGGTCCGGCTCAACACTTTCACGAGGAGGGGAGTCCACACGAGAAAGGGCATCGGGTTTAGTGTTTCGAGAGCCTGGCCTGTAGGAGAGGGTGAAGTGGAACCGACTGAGGAAAAGAGCCCACCAGGCTTGACGGGAGTTGAGTCTGCGAGCCGTGCGCAGATAGGCCAGATTCTTGTGATCAGTCCAAATGATGAAGGGCTGTCGCGTGCCCTCCAGCCAGTGCCTCCATTCCTGCAATGCCCACACCACAGCCAGCAGCTCTCGGTTTCCAATGTTGTAGTTCCTCTGACGGGACAGACGGCGAGAAGAAGGCACATGGGTGGAGCTTCTTAGTTTCGGGTCTCTTTGTGACAGCACCGCCCCAGCTCCGGTCTCAGGCGTCCACTTCAACCATGAATTGAAGGGAGGAGTCAGGGTGTTTGAGGACGGGAGCAGACGTGAACAGAGTCTTAAGTTTAGAGAACGCCTCAGCCGCCTCAGGTGACCACCGGTAGGGGGAGCTAGAGGAGGTGAGCCTAGTGAGGGGAGCAGCCACCCTACTGTAATCTCTAATGAACCTCCTATAGAAATTAGCGAAGCCTAGAAATCGCTGGAGTTCCTTACGGTTACAGGGGATGGGCCAATCTGTAACTGCCTTAATCTTGGCTGGATCAGGCTGTAATTGACCCTGGGCAATGATAAATCCTAGGAGGCTGACAGAAGGGTGTGAAACTCACATTTCTCGGGCTTGACATAAAGTTTGTTCTCTAGGAGTCTTTGGAGGACTAAACGAACATGTTGCTGGTGTTCCTGGAGTGAACAGGAGAAGATAAGGATATCGTCAAGATATACAAACACGAAGCGATTGAGCATGTCCCTGAGCACATCATTTATGAGAGCCTGAAATACAGCGGGGGCGTTAGTGAGACCAAAAGGCATGACCTGGTATTCGAAGTGGCCAATCGGGGTTTTAAAGACTGTCTTCCACTCGTCTCCCTCCCTAATTCTGATGAGGTGGTAAGCATTTCTTAAGTCGAGTTTGGAGAAGACCTGGGCGGAACAGAGAGGCTCGAAAGAGGGGTCGATCAGGGGAAGTGAGTATTTGTTTTTTACCGTGATGTCATTGAGGCCTCTGAAATCGATACAGGGGCGGAGTGTGGAGTCTTTCTTTTTAACAAAAAAGAAACCAGCTCCTAGAGGAGACGAGGAGGGACGGATGAGACCTGTGGCTAAGGAGTCGTGAATGTAGGTCTCCATGGCCGCCCTCTCCGGGGCGGAGAGGTTGTACAGGCGACTACTCGTCAGGGACGCGCCAGGGAGTAAATCAATCGCACAGTCATAGGGCCGGTGAGGAGGGACAGAGACAGCTAGGTCCTTGCTGAAGACTGGGGCTAAATCGTGGTATTCAAGAGGGACATTGAATAAATCAGGAGGAGTGGGAGTGACGGAAGGGCGACTGGCAGGTGGATTGGCTGAACGCAGGCAATGAGAGTGGCAATGTACGCTCCAGTTGGTAATGGTAGCGGTTTTCCAATTGATCTGAGGATTATGTAATTGAAGCCAGGGGAGACCTAAAACAACGGGAGCATGAGGGGACGGAATAACGAATAGTTGAATCTTTTCGCTGTGATTACCGGAGATAATGAGGGTTATGGGGACTGTCCGGTGAGTGACCTTAGCTATCAACCTGCCGTCTAAGGCAGTGACGTTCTTAGGAGTCGGTAAGGGTTCTAGGGGGAGTTGGAGCTGTTGGGCTAATCAGTCCTGAATAAAGTTATCATCAGCTCCCGAGTCAACAAGAGCTCGAATGGGAACTGAATCGCGCCCCCAGAGGACACTGGAGGGAACGGCTATGCGCAGCGGAGGGCTAGAGGAGGAGGAGGTCTGGCTCATATGAGTGCCCTCGTTCATGGGTGAGCCCTGTCTTTGGTGTCTGGGGACAATTAACCAGAAAGTGACCTGCCTGACCACAGTAGATACAGAGTCTAAGGCTGATGCGTCTTTGGCGCTCACTGGGGGTTAGTCTGGCACGACCTAACTGCATGGGTTCATCAACAGGAGTGGAGGAAGAATCATGGGAAGACCTAATGTGCTCAGGAGACAGAGGAGCTGACTGACCAGAGGAGGGAGCTACAGGACGAGAGCTGAAGGACCTTTGCTGACTCTTTTCTCTACGTCTTTCCCTCAAACGGTTATCAATGCGAATAGCCAGTGAAATTAAGCCCTCAAGGGAGTCAGGTTCATCCCTGGAAGCTAGCTCATCCTTAAGCTCACTAGAAAGGCTTCTAAGGAAAACTCCTTTGAGTTCGGTCTCCCCCCAACCGCTCTCAGAGGCTACAATACGAAAATCAATGGAGAAATCTGCTACAGATTTGTGACCCTGGGAGAGGCAGAATAAGCGTTTGGCTGCTTCCTGGCCCTGGAGGGGATGATCAAAAATCCGACATAGTTCACTAGAAAACGAAGAGTAGGAAGCTAACACTGGGGATTCTCTCTCCCAAACAGAAGTGGCCCAGCGGGAGGCTTTCCCACGTAACATATTAATGACAAAAGCTATCTTGGCCCTGTCTGTGGGGTAACTCAGGGGCTGCTGGTCAAACACAAGTGAACAACGTAACAAAAATCCACTGGCGCTACCTATTTCTCCCGAAAAGAAATCAGGGTGAGGGACTTGAGGCTCTCTAAAGTGGGGGAGGGGAGGAGAAGGTGAGGGATCTACTGAGGGTGGCTGAATGCTAACAGGTGGAGGCTCAGGAGCAGGGTGGTGAGGCTGAGTGGCTGAGAGTAATTGTTCAGAGATGTTGGAGACCTGGGTGTTAAGAGTCTGGAGAGATTGCATGATACCTTTTAGTATGGACTCGTGCTGTCCTAGTCGTTGTCCTTGATGGGTGATGGCTGTCTTGAGGGTGTCCGATTCCGCTGAGTCCATTTCTGGCCTGAGTCTTCTGTGATGTTTGTGTAGTGGTTGGACTCAGGTGCGGAGACGGAAGCGGTTTTAAACAGTTTATTGTGCAGGTAAGTGAAGAGGGGAAGGGATTCAAGAGTCCAGAGGAGAGAGTGCTGGAGCTGGCTGTGTGATCTGGGCAGGAGGCACTGGAAGAAGGGAGGAGAGGCACGTTAGCGACAAGCACAAGGAATAAATACAAACACTGGAGATAACTAGAATCATCAAAACACAAGTAACTTCTCTGGAGGATCTGAGAAGGAGCCTGGAGCAGACGCTACATCGTGTGGTAAGGTAGACAAGACTCAGGCGCTGTAGAGAGCTGCAGCCACTAGCCATTAGAGATTCGCTGCAGGTGTGACTCTCCACAGCACCAGGGGCAGGCGACAGCCTCAGGAGAAGCAAAGGAAAGTTAGCAGCCAGGAACCAGCTCCGGAAACCTGAAGTTCATCAAAATAAGACACACAATACAAAATAAACACCACAGTACCCCCTCTCAATGGACGCCTCCTGGCGCCCTGCCGGGCTTGTCCAGGTGCTCCCTGTAGAAGTCCCGAAGGTTATCATCCAAAATCAATCAGCTTCCTGGAGATCCACGAGCGCTCCTCCGGGCCGTACCCCTCCCAAGCTACCAGCAACTGGTAACCCTGGCCTCGAGGTCTAACGTCCGGGATCTTGGACACGGGGCCGGCGGGATGGTCATCGAGGATCCGGGGGGGAGGCGGGGCGACGGTTGGAGGGCTCAGGTCACTGGGGGATACCGGCTTGAGTAGTGACACATGGAAAGTGGGATGGATTTTCATGGATTCTGGGAGTTTGAGTTGTACAGCAGAGGGATTGATGATCTTGGTGATCTCAAACGGTCCAACATAGCATGGAGTCAGTTTCTTGGATTCGGTCTCAAGGGGTAGGTCTCTAGAGGAGAGCCAGACCTTCTGGCCAGGGAAATATTCAGGGGCAGGAGTGCGGTGTGCATCAGCCAGTCTTTTATTGCGTTCGGCCGCGCGCGAGAGTGCAGCCTTGGCCATCCGCCAAACCTCTCTGACGCGCTGGAGGTGTTGCTGCACAGAGGGAACAGATACAGAGGTCTCTTGCTCAGGAAACGGGGGGGTTGATACCCAAAGCAACACAAACGGGGACATGCCAGTAGCTGAACAGGTGAGGGAGTTGTGGGCATATTCGATCCAGGGGAGATGAGAGCTCCATGTGGTGGGGTGGTGAGCAGCCACACAACGTAAAGCAGTCTCCAAACTCTGATTGGCCCTCTCCGTCTGGCCGTTGCTTTGAGGGTGGTAACCAGAGGATAGGCTAACCGTGGCCCCCAGCTCCTTGCAGAACTCTTTCCAGACGCGTGATACAAACTGGGGCCCGCGGTCCGACACAAGGTCGCTAGGGATTCCATGGAGTCTGAAGACATGGAGGACCAACAGGTGAGCCGTCTCTAAGGCAGAGGGGAGCTTGGGGAGAGGGATGTAGTGGACGCTTTTAGAAAACCGATCCACTATAGTAAGGATGACGGTATTTCCCTCGGAAGGCGGGAGACCGGTGACGAAGTCCAAGGCTATGTGAGACCAGGGACGACCAGTAGTGGACAGGGGATGCAGCAGGCCAGCAGGGGGTTGATGAGAGGACTTTCCTCTGGCACAGGTGGAGCAAGCAGCCACGAATTCCCGGGTGTCTCTCGTCATGCCAGGCCACCAGAAACTCTGCTGCAGGAAACCAAGGGTCCTCTGAAAACCAGGATGACAGGTGAGTTTAGATGCGTGGGCCCACTGGAGCACTGGAGAGCGAGCTGAGTCAGGGACGAAGAGGTGGTCTGGGGGTCTGGTACTGGGATCCGGTTGTGTCCTCTGGGCGTCCTTGACTGTCTGAATAATGTCCCATGTGGCAGCTCCGACGACACAGGAGGGGGGAAGAATCAGGTCCGGCTCAACACTTTCACGAGGAGGGGAGTCCACACGAGAAAGGGCATCGGGTTTAGTGTTTCGAGAGCCTGGCCTGTAGGAGAGGGTGAAGTGGAACCGACTGAGGAAAAGAGCCCACCAGGCTTGACGGGAGTTGAGTCTGCGAGCCGTGCGCAGATAGGCCAGATTCTTGTGATCAGTCCAAATGATGAAGGGCTGTCGCGTGCCCTCCAGCCAGTGCCTCCATTCCTGCAATGCCCACACCACAGCCAGCAGCTCTCGGTTTCCAATGTTGTAGTTCCTCTCTGACGGGGACAGACGGCGAGAGAAGAAGGCACATGGGTGGAGCTTCTTAGTTTCGGGGTCTCTTTGTGACAGCACCGCCCCAGCTCCGGTCTCCGAGGCGTCCACTTCAACCATGAATTGAAGGGAGGAGTCAGGGTGTTTGAGGACGGGAGCAGACGTGAACAGAGTCTTAAGTTTAGAGAACGCCTCAGCCGCCTCAGGTGACCACCGGTAGGGGGAGCTAGAGGAGGTGAGCCTAGTGAGGGGAGCAGCCACCCTACTGTAATCTCTAATGAACCTCCTATAGAAATTAGCGAAGCCTAGAAATCGCTGGAGTTCCTTACGGTTACAGGGGATGGGCCAATCTGTAACTGCCTTAATCTTGGCTGGATCAGGCTGTAATTGACCCTGGGCAATGATAAATCCTAGGAGGCTGACAGAAGGGTGTGAAACTCACATTTCTCGGGCTTGACATAAAGTTTGTTCTCTAGGAGTCTTTGGAGGACTAAACGAACATGTTGCTGGTGTTCCTGGAGTGAACAGGAGAAGATAAGGATATCGTCAAGATATACAAACACGAAGCGATTGAGCATGTCCCTGAGCACATCATTTATGAGAGCCTGAAATACAGCGGGGGCGTTAGTGAGACCAAAAGGCATGACCTGGTATTCGAAGTGGCCAATCGGGGTTTTAAAGACTGTCTTCCACTCGTCTCCCTCCCTAATTCTGATGAGGTGGTAAGCATTTCTTAAGTCGAGTTTGGAGAAGACCTGGGCGGAACAGAGAGGCTCGAAAGAGGGGTCGATCAGGGGAAGTGAGTATTTGTTTTTTACCGTGATGTCATTGAGGCCTCTGAAATCAATGCAGGGCGGAGTGTGGAGTCTCTCTTTTTAACAAAAAAGAAACCAGCTCCTAGAGGAGACGAGGAGGGACGGATGAGACCTGTGGCTAAGGAGTCGTGAATGTAGGTCTCCATGGCCGCCCTCTCCGGGGCGGAGAGGTTGTACAGGCGACTACTCGTCAGGGACGCGCCAGGGAGTAAATCAATCGCACAGTCATAGGGCCGGTGAGGAGGGACAGAGACAGCTAGGTCCTTGCTGAAGACTGGGGCTAAATCGTGGTATTCAAGAGGGACATTGAATAAATCAGGAGGAGTGGGAGTGACGGAAGGGCGACTGGCAGGTGGATTGGCTGAACGCAGGCAATGAGAGTGGCAATGTACGCTCCAGTTGGTAATGGTAGCGGTTTTCCAATTGATCTGAGGATTATGTAATTGAAGCCAGGGGAGACCTAAAACAACGGGAGCATGAGGGGACGGAATAACGAATAGTTGAATCTTTTCGCTGTGATTACCGGAGATAATGAGGGTTATGGGGACTGTCCGGTGAGTGACCTTAGCTATCAACCTGCCGTCTAAGGCAGTGACGTTCTTAGGAGTCGGTAAGGGTTCTAGGGGGAGTTGGAGCTGTTGGGCTAATCAGTCCTGAATAAAGTTATCATCAGCTCCCGAGTCAACAAGAGCTCGAATGGGAACTGAATCGCGCCCCCAGAGGACACTGGAGGGAACGGCTATGCGCGCAGCGGAGGGCTAGAGGAGGAGGTCTGGCTCATATGAGTGCCCTCGTTCATGGGTGAGCCCTGTCTTTGGTGTCTGGGGACAATTAACCAGAAAGTGACCTGCCTGACCACAGTAGATACAGAGTCTAAGGCTGATGCGTCTTTGGCGCTCACTGGGGGTTAGTCTGGCACGACCTAACTGCATGGGTTCATCAACAGGAGTGGAGGAAGAATCATGGGAAGACCTAATGTGCTCAGGAGACAGAGGAGCTGACTGACCAGAGGAGGGAGCTACAGGACGAGAGCTGAAGGACCTTTGCTGACTCTTTTCTCTCTGCCTCTCCTCAAACGGTTATCACTGCGAATAGCCAGTGAAATTAAGCCCTCAAGGGAGTCAGGTTCATCCCTGGAAGCTAGCTCATCCTTAAGCTCACTAGAAAGGCTTCTAAGGAAAACTCCTTTGAGTTCGGTCTCCCCCCAACCGCTCTCAGAGGCTACAATACGAAAATCAATGGAGAAATCTGCTACAGATTTGTGACCCTGGGAGAGGCAGAATAAGCGTTTGGCTGCTTCCTGGCCCTGGAGGGGATGATCAAAAATCCGACATAGTTCACTAGAAAATGCAGAATAGGAAGCTAACACTGGGGATTCTCTCTGCCAAACAGAAGTGGCCCAGCGGGAGGCTTTCCCACGTAACATATTAATGACAAAAGCTATCTTGGCCCTGTCTGTGGGGTAACTCAGGGGCTGCTGGTCAAACACAAGTGAACAACGTAACAAAAATCCACTGGCGCTACCTATTTCTCGAAAAGAAATCAGGGTCAGGGACTTGAGGCTCTCTAAAGTGGGGGAGGGGAGGAGAAGGTGAGGGATCTACTGAGGGTGGCTGAATGCTAACAGGTGGAGGCTCAGGAGCAGGGTGGTGAGGCTGAGTGGCTGAGAGTAATTGTTCAGAGATGTTGGAGACCTGGGTGTTAAGAGTCTGGAGAGATTGCATGATACCTTTTAGTATGGACTCGTGCTGTCCTAGTCGTTGTCCTTGATGGGTGATGGCTGTCTTGAGGGTGTCCGATTCCGCTGAGTCCATTTCTGGCCTGAGTCTTCTGTGATGTTTGTGTAGTGGTTGGACTCAGGTGCGGAGACGGAAGCGGTTTTAAACAGTTTATTGTGCAGGTAAGTGAAGAGGGGAAGGGGATTCCAAGAGTCCAGGAGGGAGTGAGAGTGTGCTGGAGCTGGCTGTGGTGATCTGAGCAGGAGGCACTGGAAGAAGGAGGAGAGGCACGTTAGCGACAAGCACAAGGGAAATACAAACACTGGAGATAACTAGAATCATCAAAAAACACAAGATACTTCTCTGGAGGATCTGAGAAGGAGCCTGGAGCAGACGTTTACCGTGTGGTAAGGTAGACAAGACTCAGGCGCTGTAGAGAGCTGCAGCCGGTCTTAAGTAGTGCACGTCAATTAGAGATTCGCTGCAGGTGTGACTCTCCACAGCAACAGGGGGGCAGGGCGACAGCCTCAGGAGAAGCAAAGGAAAGTTAGCAGCCAGCAACCAGCTCCGGAAACCGGAAGTTCATCAAAATAAGACACACTTTTGTTTCTTTGTTTGTTATAGGGCTTTATTTAAGGGCTTTGTTTCAAGACTTTGTTTTAGGGTTTTGTTTAGGGTCTTTGTTTTGGGGCTTTGTTTTAGGGTTTTGTTTTAGGGCTTTGTTTTAGGGTTTTTCTTTTAGGGCTTTGTTTTAGGGCTTTGTTTTAGGGCTTTGTTCTAGGGTTTTTCTTTTAGGGCTTTGTTTTACAGCTTTTCTTTTAGGGCTTTGTTTTAGGGCTTTGTTTCAGGGCTTTGTTTTAGGGCTTTGTTTTAGGGCTTTGTTTTAGGGTTTTTCTTTTAGGGCTTTCTTTTAGGGTTATTCTTTTAGGGCTTTTTTGAGGGCTTTGTTTTAGGGCTTTGTTTTAGGGTTTTGTTTTAAGGCTTTGTTTTAGGGTTTTGTTTTAAGGCTTTGTTTTAGGGATTTTTCTTTCAGGGTTTTGTTTTAGGGTTTTTCATTTAGGGCTTTTTGTTAGGGCCCTCTTTTAGGGTTTTGAATTAGGGCTTTGTTTAAGGGTTTTGTTGTAGGGTTTTTCTTTTAGGGCTTTGTTTTAGGGTTTTATTTTAGGGTTTTTTTTTAGGGTTTTTCTTTTATGGCTTAGGGTTAGGGCTTTGTTTTAGGGTTTTGTTTTAGGGCTTTGTTTTTAGGGGGTTTTTTTAGGGTCTTGTTTCAAGGCCTTGTTTTAGGATTTTATTTTAGGGCTTTGTATTAGGGTTTGTTTTAGGGCTTTATTTTAGGGTTAAGGGATTTGTTTTAGGGTTTTGTTTTAGGGTTTTATTTTAGGGCTTGTTTTAGGGGTTTTCTTTTATGGCTTAGGGTTAGGGCTTTGTTTTAGGGTTTTGTTTTAGGGTTTTGTCTTTTAGGGCTTTGTTTTAGGGGTTTTTTTTTAGGGTCTTGTTTCAAGGCTTTGTTTTAGGGTTTTGTTTTAGGGCTTTGTTTTAGGGTTTGTTTTAGGGCTTTATTTTAGGGCTTTGTTTGAGGACTTTGTTTTGGGGCTTTGTTTTAGGGTTTTGTTTTGGGGCTTTGTTTTAGGGTTTCGTTTTAGGGTTTTTCTTTTAGGGTTTTGTTTTAGGGCTTTGTTTTAGGGTTTTATTTTAGGGCTTTGTCTTAGACCTTTGTTTTAGGGCTTTGTTTTAGGGTTTTATTTTAGGGCTTAGAGTTAGGGCTTTGTTTTAGGGTCTTGTTTTAGGGCTTTATTTTAGGGTTAAGGGATTTGATTTAGGGTTTTGTTTTCGGGTTTTATTTTAGGGCTTTGTTTTAGGGGTTTTCTTTTATGGCTTAGGGTTAGGGATTTCATTTAGGGTTTTGTTTTAGGGCTTTGTTTTAGGGTTTTGTTTCAGGGTTTTGTCTTCTAGGGCTTAGTTTTAGGGCTTTGTTTTAGGGTTTTTCTTTTAGGGCTTTGTTTTAGGGTTTTATTTTAGGGCTTTGTTTTAGGGTTTTTCTTTTATGGCTTAGGGATTAGGGCTTTGTTTAAGGGTTTCGTTTTAGGGCTTTGTTTTAGGGTTTTGTTTTAGGACTTTGTTTTGGGTTTTGTTTTAGGGTTTTGTTTTAGGGCTTTGTTTTAGGGTTTTGTTTTAGGGTTTTTCTTTTAGGGCTTTGTTTTAGGGCTTTGTTTTAGGGTTTTGTTTTAGGGCTTTGTTTTAGGGTTTTGTTTAAGGGTTTTCTTCAAGGGCTTTGTTTTAGGGCTTTGTTTTAGGGTTTTATCTTAGGGCGTTGTTTTAGGGTTTTATTTTAGGGCTTTGTTTTAGGGCTTTGTTTTAGGGTTTTTCATTTAGGGCTTTGTTTTAGGGCCTTCTTTTAGGATTTTGAATTAGGGCTTTGTTTTAGGGTTTTGTTCAAGGGTTTTGTTTTAGGGCTTTGTTTTAGGGCCTTCTTTTAGGGTTTTGAATTAGGGCTTTGTTTTAGGGCTTTGTTGTAGGGTTTTTCTTTTAGGGCTTTGTTTTAGGGGTTTTCTTTTATGGCTTAGGGTTAGGGCTTTGTTTTAGGGCTTTGTTTTAGGGTTTTGTCTTTTAGGGCTTTGTCTTTTAGGGCTTTGTTTTAGGGGGTTTTTTTGGGTCTTGTTTAAAGGCCTTGTTTTAGGGTTTTGTTTTAGGGCTTTGTATTAGGGTTTGTTTTAGGGCTTTATTTTAGGGTCAAGGGATTTGTTTTAGGGTTTTGTTCTAGGGTTTTATTTTAGGGCTTTGTTTTAGGGGTTTTCTTTTATGGCTTAGGGTTAGGGCTTTGTTTTAGAGTTTTGTTTTAGGGCTTTGTTTTAGGGTTTTTTTTAGGGTCTTTTTTCAAGGCTTTGTTTTAGGGTTTTGTTTTAGGGCTTTGTTTTAGGGTTTGTTTTAGGGCTTTATTTTAGGGCTTTGTTTGAGGACTTTGTTTTGGGGCTTTGTTTTAGGGTTTTGTTTTGGGGCTTTGTTTTAGGGTTTTGTTTTAGGGTTTATCTTTTAGGGCTTTGTTTTAGGGCTTTGTTTCAGGGTTTTGTTTTAGGGTTTTGTTTTAGGCCTTTGTTTTGAGGTTATTCTTTTAGGGCTTTGCTTTAGGGCTTTTTTTTAGAGTTTTTCTTTTGGGCCTTTGTTTGAAGGCCTTGTTTAAGGACTTTTTTTTAGGGTTTTTCTTTTAGGGCTGTGTTTTAAGGTTTTTCTTTTAGGGCTTTGTTTTAGGGCTTTGTTTCAGGGTTTTGTTTTAGGGTTTTTCTTTTAGGGCTTTGTTTTAGGGTTTTGTTTTAGGGCTTTGTTTTAGGCCTAACCTGGAGTGCAGCCACACATGCATTTCAAATTATCATATCTTTTTTTTTTTTTTTTTTTTTTTTTAAATTTAATTTCATTTTTTTTTAACTGGGTGAACCGGAGCTCCCGGGGAAAACCCGTTGGCAGGTGGAGACTGTTCACAGGTAAGGTGGCCACCAGTGAACGGTCTCCTCTTGCATATATGTGCTCTTTACTTCCCGTTGCTTGGCCATCCGATGTTCTTTTTCCAAGGCCGCATTTTCAATCCCTGCAGAAGCGCATTCATTTACATCTGAATTAAACCTGGCTTCAGACTGACGGAGGTCTGATTCCAGATTTTCCAGTACTTGAGCTTCGTCTTGGAGAGCCGTAGTTGCTTGATGCAGGTTTTCTTCCCTGTCAGACAAACAAGTCCTGGCCTCTTCAAGCTCTGTGTTCAAGTTGTTGTTTTCCTGGGTCAGCTCTCGAAGGTTTTCATGCCAGGTCCTCCTTTCATTTTCAATGTCCTGACAAATGCTCTCCCTTGTTTCTTCGTTTTGTTGGCAGAGGGCTTCACGTTCTTTTATTTCCTTTTTTTTGGCCTCCTGAATTTTTTGTTTCAAGGCCTCATTTTCCCTCTGTGCATAACGAAGTACATCAGATATTCTATCACACCGCTGCTCAGACTGACAGATGTCTAACTGCACCCGTTTAATGGCTTGATCTATGTTTTGGAGAGCCATGTTTGTATTTCTTAGGACTTCTTCCATCTCAGTCAAACTTTTTTTAGTCTCTTTAAGCTCTGTTCTTGATTCTTTGTTTTTCTGATTCAGCTTTCTAAGGTTTTCATGCATGGTTTTCTTTTCATTTTCAAAGTCCTGAAGTATCCTCTTCCTTATTCCTTCTTCCTGTTGGCAGAGGACTTTGTGTTCTTTTCTTGCCTGAATTTTGACATTCTGAAGTCTCTGTCTTAAGGCCTCAGTGTCTGACTTTGAAGAAATATATATAACAGATAGCAAATTGAACCTTCTCTCAGACTCAGAGAGCTTTGTTTTAACCTTTTCCAATGCTTTCGCTTTTTCATCGAGAACCAAGTTTGCATGTTGCAGTTCTTGTTCCATGGCACTCAAACGAAGCTTAGTCTCTTTAAGCTCTGTTTTCAAGTCCTTCTTTTCTTGTTTCAGGCCGTTAAGGTTTTTATGCCAGGTCCTCCTTTCATTTTCATTGGCCTCGAGTATCCTCTCCCTTCTTTCTTCTTTCAGTTGGCAGGAGGCTTCCTGATCTTTCCTTGCCTGTTCTTCGGCCTCCAGAACTTCTTGATTCAAAGTGTTTTGGTCATTCTCCAAAGACATGCATTTATCAGACATTGAATTTCATCTGCGGTCATACTGACGGAGGTCTGATTGAACCTTTTCCACGGCTTCAGCATTGTCTTTGAGAGCCATGTTAGTTTTTCTTAGGACTTCTTCCATGTTAGTCAAACATGTCTTGGTCTCTGTGAGCTCTGTTCTTAATGCCTTGTTTTGCTGTTTCTGCTCACCAAGGTTTAACTGCCAGGTCTCCTTTTCTTTTTCGAAGTCCTGAATTAACTTCTTATTTGCTTCTTCAATCCATTCCTGGAAAGCTTCCTTTTTTTCACTTGCCTGGTTCTCGGTCTCCTGAAGTTCTTGTTTCAAGGCCTCAATGTGATTCTCCATAGACATGCATTTATCAGACATAGATTTGTACCTGTTTTCAGACTGACAGAGGTGTGATTGAACCTTTTCCAGGGATTCAGTTTTGTCTTGGAGAGCCATCTCTGCCTTTTTCAGGTTTATTTCCATGCGAGTCAAACAATTCTTGGTCTCATTCAGCTCTGTTTCTAAGTCATTGTTTTTCTGTTTCAGCTCTTCATGATTTTCTTGCCAGGATTTCTCTTCATTTTCAAATTTCTGAAGAATTGTCTTCCTTGTTTCAATGTACTGTTCATGGAGGGCTTCATTTTCTGTTATCCCCTGTTGTTCGACCTCCTGAATTTTTTGATTTAAGGCTTCCTTTTCCTCCATTAAAGAATCGTATTTCTTGGACATCAAATTGTACTGGCTCTCAGAGTGACAGAGGTTTGACTTAATCTCATCTATGGTCTGATCTGTGACTTGGAGATCCCGGTGTTTTAGTCTCAGATAGTGTTCCTTTTCAGTCAAACTAATCTAGGTCTTGTCAAGCTCTGTTTTCAAATCATTCTTTTCTCTGGTCAGCTCTTGGCGCTTTTCTTGCCAGATCCTCTTCTTATTTTCAATGTCCTGAAGAATCTTCTTCCTTGTTTCTTCATTTCGTTGGTCGAGGACTTTACGTGCTTTAATTGCCTGATCTCTGACCTCCTGAATTTCTTGTTTCAAGGCCTCATTTACCTTCTCTGATGAAGTGTTTATTTCAGACATTGAATTACACCTGCACTCAGACTGACAGAGGTCTGATCGCACCTCTTCCATGGTTTGAGTTCTGTCTTGGAGAGCCATGTCTGTTTGTTGCAGTTGTGTTTCCCTGTCAGCCAAACAATTCATGGCCTCTACAAGCTCTGCTCTCAAACTGTTGTTGAATTTTTATCCAACGCGAAAATAAATTCAGTGTGAAAAAAATCAATGTCTCAAAAAATTAAGTTTTTAAAAATTTTACATAAAAAAACAAAACAAAAAAAAAAAAATCAGTGTTACAAAATTCAATCTAAAAAAAATCTGTGAGATTCACAGAGAAAGAAGTTTGGTTTGAAAATGCAAAAACCTCTGCCTTTAATAATTGTTAAGGCCTGAGATGCAAAAAAAAAAAAAAAAAACTAGTCAGAGGTGCAGACAGGACTGGACTGTGAGAGTGAAGTGCAGCTGTGCACGGTGGTTAATTTCTTCATCTTAAAAAACCCACAAAAGGTAGACAAAATATATTTATCTCCTTCAGTCTTAAAAATCATGCAGTCTGTATCAGCCGCTTTTTGGACAGCATGTTTGCAGAGCTGAGAGGATACACTGCTGTGTGCTTTGCCATGCGTCTTTTTACGACACTCCTCCTATGGTGTACCATCGCTGTCAGAAGTCTGTATGCATACCTTTGCATTCTGTATGCATAACTTTGAAACTTTGTATCTGTGTTTAAAAACTTTGTGTGTAAATAGATGCTTTGTACCCAAAAAATGGTATTGTGTATATGAGTCAGCAAATAAAGAGTGTTTTTATGTGAGTATGAATCTAAAAGCTACAACTTAAAGCAGTCAGGAATACGAATCTGATTTCTACCCATACGAACTCGGGTCCTTGAATACGAGGAGAAAAGCGTTCAAATGATGTCACTTGGGTCACAGGCAGGTCGTAGGGAGACTAATCGCTGATCGCACATGGGCAATGATGGCTGACAATGGGGACGCTGCTGCTGCCAGCTCCAACTCAGCATCACAACACATACAAGTTAAAGTATCAGCCCACTAGGTCACAAGCTAATGTTTTCTCATGTAAAACAAGCGTTCAAGCCCTCAGTGTGGGCGCGGGAGGTTCCTAACGTCACCCACCCTCTGCTGCTTAACGCCAAACACCCTATGCAACAAAAAACATTCAGTCTTGCCAGGAATAAAATATATTGACACTGTGTTAAGCATTTTCCGTCAGTAATGTCGACAGCTGAGCCCTGATTAAAAGTTCGGCTTTAGCTGTGTATGCTATATTAGTACTACATTAGTTCAGTAATATTAACAAATGAAGCCAATTTACAACGCGTTTTAGTCCCTTTAAGGTGGGAATACACTGCGATTTTTGGCCCATTTTGAGCCGATTTTTCACTTGTGCGACTAATTCTGAGATCGGCCTGTGTATTTTTTTTTTTTTTTTTACAGAAATTTTATTGAATACTTTTAACAACAAGAACAGACAGGTGCTCAAACATAAATATACAAACAAAAAGAGGTATTAAACATAAATTAGGTCAGGGTATGCAGAAAAAGTATGAATAAGCTTGTATAACTTCATTAAGTCCAGTTACAGTTCATTTCCAAGAGTCTCTTTTAAGGTGTCAACCATTTTGTTACTTTTTATGCTGTTTATGCATTTTAAAGTCTTTACATACTGTTTCAAATCATTGAGGAAACCAGGAAAGTTAGGGGTACATTTCCTTAATCTGTACTTGTGAATATGAAATTTTCCATACAGTAATAATAAGGATACAATGCATTCAATTTTAGGTTTGTCATGCTTGTAAGATGTTATAACATTTTTACAGTCAATGACAATGTTCACTTTAGTTTTACTCAACACATATTCCATCAGTAGATTCCAGAAGTTAATTGAATGTGTACAGTGGTAAAATAAATGTGTTACAGATTCAATATCACCTTTACAGAAAGTACATTTGTTATCCGTGTCTGTAAATTTGGAAAGATAAGCATTTGTGGGATATATGTTGTGCAGAATTGTAATATGCAATTCAATAATTTCGTTGGAAATACAGAATTTGTGTGGTAGTAACCATGCCTTTTGCCAGTCAATATTTACAAAAATATTGTTCCAAAAAGCTTTTCCTTTAGGGGTAATTTTTCCCTTATCACAAAATACATTGCATATATGTTTGTTGTTGCATTTTGAATTTAGTAAGTCAATACCATTTAATGTCAGAACGGGTTCCAGTCTTTGAACATTTTGGAATTGCAGATGACTTTTCATTAAGTGTGATACACCCGCAGGAATAGCTTTAAAGACAAAGTTAAATTCTTTACTGGTAATAGGAAAGGATTTTACTTGAAGAAATTGTTCATAGGTGAATAATAGGCCATTGTCATCAAAGAGATCACTAACGTGTAAAACTCCCCTCTCAATCCAGTTTTGCTTAAAGATTGATTTTCTGTTTACAGTTATGTCTTTATTATTCCAAATAACAGTTTTGTGTGGGGAAAAACTGTGGGTGTAACATAATTTCCATGCAAGGAGTGCTTGCTGGTAAAATTTTAGATAGTTTTAAAGGTATTTTAGATTGAGAAAAGTTGCAAGAAATCAAAAAACAAAGGCTTCCAATTTTATTAGAAATGTGATTTGGTATAAAATATCAGATTGAGAGAGGGTATTTTCTACATTCTCTTATCCACTTGACTTTAAAGGTATTATTTAAGTCAATAAAATTCAGTAGTTCAAAACCTCCTTCTCTTCTTGGTCTTGAAAGGATCTCTTTTTTTAAATGGTGATGCTTGTTTTTCCAAGCAAAGTCAGTAAGTGTACAATTGATTGTTTTGGACTTTGAATCTTCAACAAATAAAGATAAAGCCGGATAGATGAGCCTTGAGATGCCCTCGTCTTTTATTAAGAGGATTCTTCCAAAGATAGATGTTATGAATTTCCCATGCTGTCAAAATGGCGGCATCTGGTGGCCGAGAGTGATACAGCTCTGAAAGGGGCAATAGTAATTTTTGCTGGCAGGTGTGACAGCCACACAGGTGTGCCTGCAGCTAGAATCAAAGCTCAGCACAGTCAGAGCAGAGGTCTCTGACTTCAATCCACTGTCCCAGCCATGCGTCCTTAAGAAAGTAAGATTGTTACCTTGTTTTGTTGTATTTTCTTTACCATTTTATGTTAATTTATATCAATTGATACTTGATTATTCCAATTTATGTTAATCTATTACTTTAATTGTTTGTTAACACAGATACCATGGTCTGGATGGACAATAAAACTCAAAAGTGTTCCACTTGTTACTGACTCTTTAATTTGAGAAAACTAAGGTGGTCAGCTCCTATAATAAGAACCAATAACAAGTTTTAATATGGTCCTTCGAGCCGGATGCTGATCACTTAAGTTCAGACAATGGACACTCAAGAGGATGTGAGGAACAAGCAGCATGCTGACAATGAAACTGATTTTGCACTTCAGAGGACCTTTCCTAGAAGAAGAAGGCATAAACCAAAGCGTTATGGGTTTGAAGAGGAAATTCAATCCAATAAAACAGGAAAAGCCATCACTACACTACACAAGGAGAAGGAATCTTTGTCAAATATGGTGGAAACCTTAAAGGAAACAGAAAAGGAGGAAATAAATGAATTGGAATTCCTCAAAAGCAAAATGGAGGAGTTTGAGAAACAAGGTAAGAAACGACAAGAACTGTTGGAACACATCAGTGTATTGCTCATGGGGCAGAGCACAAATCAACCCCAGAATCAAGATGATCCACAGTTTGATAAACAGGAGGGAGCACCTTCCCTTGATCTTCCATTACCCAGCAGTCTTGATGTGAACAATTACCCTGTAGTTCCTCATTCACCTGATGCTGATATTGTCCAGTCTGCTGCCTTTGTACAGAACAATTCAGTTAATGAATCACAGCAACTCCATGATGAAGTGAAGGGAGCTGAAGGTGGGTTTGAACCACCAGGGGGTGCTAATGATAACGATTCTGGTCAATCTCTCTCCTTTCCTGAAATGAATGTGCAGAAAGGTGTTGATAAGGAAGTTGATTGTGACCAAATAAAGGCTGATGTACATCTAGTGGGAACATCCACTCCTCATTTAAACCTAAGTTATGTAACAGAACCAGTGGTTAGGCCAAAACTGAGAATGAAGAGAAATCAAGAACTTACACCCCTTGATGAGCATCTTACTTCAGCAGAAGAGAACTTCACTGCTTATAAGCTCTACAACTTACCTTTCAGTACGGTCAAGATGCCTGCAGCTTCACTCCCTTCTATACCCCCTGATAAGCCTCCTCCTACTGGCCAAGGCCTGAATAGACCACCTACACTCCAGTTTGGTTCATCTTCTGTTTCTGCCACACATGCACCCTCTCGTCTGCATCTACCCCCACGTCTGCCAACACAGTATCAAGTAATACGCTCTCCAGTCCATGTGGTACATTCACAACCTGCTCCATCCATGTCTGGTCCTGTTTGTTCACAGCCTCTTCTATTCTCCCATCAACAATCCTTCACTGCTCCCCCTGCAGGTGATGCTATGCCTGACACCAGCTATCCTGTGCATTACCACCCAGCTCCAGTAAACCCACGTGCTGCCTTTATCCACTCTACTCATCCACAGTTGATTCCCTATGCCGGCATTCAAACACAGCCATTTCCATCACAGCATACAGCCCAGGTACCGCTACCACCTTCATCAGGGATGGCTCAACTCCCCCCCAGCATAGCCACATATGAACCACCGCTCTATGGTGTCCCAAAGCCTACTATACCAGACTTCACTAAAGATAATGAAAAAGACTTTGCCAACTTGAAACTAGCTCTGGATAACCTCCTGAACCTTTATGTGCAGCTGAGTGAGAAATATAAATATCACGTTCTCCTTGAACATCTTAAATTGCCTGAGGCTCAAATGATTGCTCAGTCCTGCCGACACCAACCAGATCCTTACACTGCTTCAATGCAGGCCCTCCAGTTGCAGTATGGACAGCCCCACCAGCTGGCTCAGAGTGAGATAGCAGCCATACTTACAGCACCTGACATTAAAGTTGGAGACTCCCAAGGGTTTCAAAGCTTTTCCCTGCGAGTTCACTTACTTGTTAGTATGCTGACATCTTTGGAGGGTCCAGCTGGTTATGAACTGAATTGTTGTTCTCATGTTGACCGTTTATTGAGCAAACTCCCTAAATACTTGAGGGAAAGTTTCATCGAGTTCTTACATCTTCAAGGCAAACTCACAGTAGCAACATTAAATCCATACAATCTAAGAGACTTAGCTGGTTGGTTACAATCCAAAGCACAGCAGCAAAGGCTTTCAAACAGACTTGTCCAGCGATATCAACAGGAACAGCCAAGTAAATCCGCAAGACCTGCCAAACCCAAGAATCAAGCAGCTGTCTATCATGGCTCAAATCCTGATGATCATCCAACTCAAAATCACCAGTCATCACAGAAAACTAAGATCTTTACGCAAACTCACAAAAGATCCAACATCCACTGCCTTTTCTGTCGGAGCCATGACCATTACATCACAAGATGTCCCAAAATCAAATCTCAAACCAAGGAGGAATTACGATCTTGGTTAACAAAAGACAGCAGATGCTGGAGGTGTGGTCGCACTTCTCATTCCACTGTTGACTGTTCGCTGAAGAAACCTTGTCCTGACTGTGGTGAGCTCCATCTGCTGGTTTTGCACCCAGTGGCTATACAAGAACCTCATGCTGAGCTGACACGTACTCACAGTAAAGTGTACTTTTCTCACTCCAGTCCCTCTAGTCGTGTGCTCCTCAAGGTTGTTCCTGTGATACTCTGGAACAATAATGTCTCACTCAGCACATATGCTATACTAGATGATGGCTCAGTTCGCTCCATGATTCTCCCTACTGCAGTCCGGCAGCTTCAGCTGAAAGGAGAGAAGGAGGTCCTCGCTCTCCGAACTGTTCGTTCTGATCTCACCCACATTGAAGGGGAATGTGTTGACTTTGAGATCTCTTCCAGTTCAGCACCTACAGACAGATACCCTATTCAACAAGCCTTCACAGCAAAGGGGATTGATCTTATCGACCAAACGTACCCCGTGCAGTCTCTCAAGCGACGCTATTCTTTCCTGAGAGACATCCCTCTTCAGTCATTCAAGAAAGTTCAGCCTCTTGTCTTGCTGGGCTCAGACAATTCTCATCTGATCTCACCCACAGAGCCTGTGCGAAGAGGCCCTCAAGGAGGTCCAATTGCTGTGCACACTCAGCTGGGCTGGACCCTACAAGGACATGAGGGTTTACCTGAGCGTTACCCTCCAACTCACCAATGCTTGTTTACTGTTTCCACTAGCTCCTCTGATTCCTTGTTTAGCCATGTTGAAAAGCTATGGAAACTGGATGTGCTACCTTTCCGCAGTGAGAAACAGGTCATCCGGTCTCAACAAGATAGACAGGCTATTGAAATATTGGAGGCCCGAACAGAGAGAGTCTTGGTTGATGGTATTGAACGCTATGCCACTCCCCTTCTTCGGATTCATGATGCTCCCAGACTGAAGGCTCCAATGGAAGCTGCCAGGCCGAGCCTAAGGAGCACAGAGCGGAGACTTCTCAAAGACCCAGAGAAAATTGCTCTCTATAATGAGGAGATACTGAAGTTGGAGAAAGCAGGCTATGTAAAGAAAGTTACTCCTGAGACCATGCAGAGCTCATCAGAATCTTGGTACCTGCCCCATCATCTTGTCCATCACAATAACAAGGCCCGCCTGGTCTTCAACTGCTCATTCAGATTTCAGGGGATGTGCTTAAATGACCAGCTACTCCCTGGGCCTACTCTGAGTCCTTCCCTCATTGGTGTTCTCCTTCGTTTTCGCCAGTATCCAGTAGCCGTTAGTGGTGATATCAAGGCTATGTTTCACCAGGTGCGGTTGCTGCCTGAAGATCGGCCTTTGCTCAGATTCCTTTGGCGGAACATGGAAAGAGAATCACCACCCGATGTCTATGAATGGCAGGTTCTTCCGTTTGGTACCACAAGCAGTCCCTGCTGTGCAATTTTTGCTGTTCAGAAACACGTCCTAGACCACAGCAAAGGATATGAGGAGGTTAAGTCAACAGTGGAAAACAACTTCTACGTTGACAACTGTCTGACAAGCTGCCTGAAGGTTCCAGAGGCAAAATGCCTTGTTGATAAGACGAGAGAACTTCTCGCTACTGGTGGCTTCCAAGTACGCCAATGGGCAAGCAATTACCAATCCGTGGTAGCTCATTTACCTCCAGAGGCAAGGTCCCAGAGCCTGGAACTTTGGCTCTCTCAGAACCGCATTGAACCTGTGGAATCCACACTGGGCTTGAAATGGAACTGCTCCACTGATCTCTTGAGCTATCAACACAAACCTTCGGGGCAGTCCCCTGTGACTATGAGAAGGATCTATCAGGTGCTAGCTCAACAATACGACCCTCTAGGGTTTCTCATACCCTTCCTCACCAGAGCCAAGATCCTTGTCCAGCAGCTGTGGTCAAAGCAGAGAGAATGGGATGACCCCAACTTACCTGCAGATCTGCGAGTTTCTTGGGAAGCCTGGGAAGAGGAGTTACCTGGACTGCAGTCAATCTCCATTCCCCGATGTTATACTCCAGTAGACAGACCTGATGCCGTCACTCAGGAGTTGCATATTTTCTGTGATGCATCTGAGCGGGCATATGGAGCAGTGGCTTATCTACTCACCAAATACAAAGAAGAATGCCACACCAGCTTTGTCATGGCAAGATCTAGAGTGGCTCCAAAAAGACAGTTATCTATGCCACGTCTAGAACTGTGTGGTGCCCTAGCTGGTGCACAGCTTGCTCAGCTCCTGCAGAGAGAACTTGGCATCACCATTCAACAAATTACTTTGTGGACTGATTCCACTACGGTTCTTGAATGGCTGCAGTCTGAATCCTGCCGCTTCAAGGTGTTTGTGGGTGTCAGGGTGGCTGAAATTCAAGAACTCACAGACCCTCTCTCCTGGCGTTATGTAGATTCTTCCAATAATCCTGCTGATGATATCACCAGGGGAAAGACTCTCATTGACCTGTCGCAGCCTAGCAGATGGAAGAATGGGCCTGCCTTCCTCAAACAACCACATGACAGTTGGCCTGTGAGGCCTAAGCATGCAGTCAAGGCAGACCTCAGTGAACTCAGAAGTATCACCTTTTGCAGTCTGACAACTACCGATACTCAGAGTCAGCAGATTCTTAACCTCCCCCAGTACTCCTTGTGGAAAGACCTGGTGCAAGCAACATATGATAATCTCAACAAACAAACCTCTGGAAATGCTTCTGTATCAACCTACAAAGATGCTGAAATCAGCTTGCTTAAACAATGTCAAGCAGACAGTTTTCCAGTGGAGCTGAAATCCATGCTGAATGGAAAACCTTTGCCTCTCTACAGCAAACTTCGAGCCCTTGCCCCTGAACTTGATGAGTCAACAGGCCTCATAAGGGTTGGAGGAAGGCTCCGGAACGTTGGTGGTTCTCTTGAGATCTCTGTGCACCCTGTTGTGTTGGATCCTGAGCATCAAATTACCAAATTGCTCATCAAAGATTATGATGAGCGTCTTCTTCATCCTGGTCCTGAGCGCGTCTTCTCTGAACTCCGGAGACACTACTGGATTCTTCGAGGCAGACAAGCTGTTAAGCGTCATCAGTCATCATGCCCTTCCTGCCATCAGTGGCGTGGAAAGCCCAAAGTGCCCTTTATGGCAAACCTTCCACCTGCTCGTCTAAGGCTGTTAAGCCCTCCATTTTACTCCACAGGAGTGGACTGCGTTGGCCCGCTTGTGGTCAAAGTTGGAAGACGTAATGAGAAACGTTGGGGGGTGATATTCAAATGCATGACAACAAGAGCTGTGCATCTTGAACTCCTCAACTCCCTGGATTCCGATGCCTTTCTCCTTGCTCTCAGGAGGTTCATCTCTCGTCGAGGTAAACCCATGGCACTTCATTCAGACAGGGGCACAAATTTCCGTGGCGCTGAAAGAGAGCTCCAGGAAGCCTTTCAGGCAATGGCACCAGAACTCCAACAAAAACTCAGTGCATACCAACTGACATTGAAGTTCAATCCTCCAGGCTCCCCCCATTTTGGAGGTGTATGGGAGAGAGAAATTAGATCTGTTAAGAATGCACTGCAAGTTGTTGCTGGTCACCAACCACTCCCTGAGGATGTACTCACCACAGTGCTGGTAGAGGTTGAAGGAATGCTCAATTCCAAACCTTTGGGATATGCCTCCTCGGATGTGGCTGACTTGGACCCAGTTACCCCCAATATGCCGCTCATGGGGCGGCGCGACTCCACATTACCTCAAGTAACTTACGCTCCAGAGTCAATGGGGCAGCGGCGCTGGCGTCAAAGCCAAATCCTAGCGGATCAGTTCTGGTCACAGTTCATCCGGGATTACCTTCCATCCTTACAACCAAGGAACAAATGGCTGGCAGCTACAGACAACCTTGAGGAAACCAAAGTAGTCCTCGTAATGGATCCTCAGCTGCCCAGAGCCCAGTGGCCCATCGGCAAAATAGTAAAGGTTCATCCGAGTTCAGATGGAAGAGTCCGATCTGCAGACATCTTGATCCAAGACAGGATTTACACCAGGCCAGTTGCTCGGCTTGTCCCATTGCCCTCACTGACAACTTGACAGCATTACTGGAATTTGGTTCAAAACACAGAAACTGGGATTCTGTGGGGGCGGCTGTTATGAATTTCCCATGCTGTCAAAATGGCGGCATCTGGTGGCCGAGAGTGATACAGCTCTGAAAGGGGCAATAGTAATAATTGCTGGCAGGTGTGACAGCCACACAGGTGTGCCTGCAGCTAGAATCAAAGCTCAGCACAGTCAGAGCAGAGGTCTCTGACTTCAATCCACTGTCCCAGCCATGCGTCCTTAAGAAAGTAAGATTGTTACCTTGTTTTGTTGTATTTTCTTTACCATTTTATGTTAATTTATATCAATTGATACTTGATTATTCCAATTTATGTTAATCTATTACTTTAATTGTTTGTTAACACAGATACCATGGTCTGGATGGACAATAAAACTCAAAAGTGTTCCACTTGTTACTGGCTCTTTAATTTGAGAAAACTAAGGTGGTCAGCTCCTATAATAAGAACCAATAACAAGTTTTAATAATAGATAAATCACGTTTTTTTAATCCTAGGAAGAAAATTAAGGCGTTGTCTAGTTGACACGTCTTTAGTGATGTCAATTCCTAAATATATGACAGTCTTTTTTACAGGAATATTACATATGTTGTTCTCATCAGAATCAAAAATGTTTAGGATTTCACACTTAGCTATATTAAGAGCCAAACCTGAGGCACTGGAGAATTGGTGGATTAATTCTAATGCAGGTTTAATTTGGTGTTTGTCTTTGAGAAATAGGACGGTATCGTCTGCTAGTTGTGTGATTCTAATTTCTTTCTGAAATATTGATAAACCACTTATTTTGGAGCTGTTCAATATTTTCAAGGAAAGCAGTTCTACTACAATAAGAAATAAAAAAGGAGATATTGGACAGCCTTGCCGTACTGATCTATGCACAGGGAATCTTTTAGAGGTGTTAGGGTAAATTAATATATTACTATTAATATCCTTGTATAACATTTGTACAGTTGAGATAAAGTTCTCACCAAAACCAAACAAATCTAAAGCTTTGAATAAGAATATGTGTTCCACCGTATCAAAAGCGTTGTAAAAGTCTAGGAAAACAATGAGTGCCTGCGACTCCACAAACTCTGAGTAATCAAGTAAATCTAGAACCAATCTTATATTATTGCATATGTGTCTGTGGGCCATAAATCCACTTTGTGTTTCATTTATAATCTCATCAAGGTGTGGTTTTAGACGTTTGGCAAACACAAGTGCAAATAATTTGTAATCCACGTTTAAAAGTGTTATTGGACGCCAGTTTTCAATTAAGAGAGGATCTTTGTTAGGTTTGGCAATTGAGGTAATTAAACCGTGTTTCATTGTAGCCATCATTTCTTTTTTTTCGATACACTCGTTATACATTTTTATGAGAGGGGTTTCAATTATTTCCCAAAAAATGCATATAAAATTCAGTAGATAAGCCATCAATACCAGGGGACTTTCCGGGTTTCATCTGTTTTAAAGCAGACAAGAATTCATGGTTCTCAATAGGTTTCTGACAATTAGTTTTAAACTGTTCTGATATAGTGGGTACATTACTTTTAACACTGTTTAGATATCTATCAAATTTTTCCTGATTAAACTGAGATTTATATAATTCTATGTAGAATAAGCATACATGTTCAGCTATTTCTTTAGGATTAGAGGATATGCTGTTATTAATTTTCAATTGTGAAATATTGTTTTTTTTTTGCAGTTGCACTTTTCTAGGGCAAAAAAATAGCTTGTGTTTTTCTCACTGTTTACCAGCTATCTAGCTCTGGAACGAATGAATGCACCTTTTGCTGCTTCTATATATAATTCATCAATCTCATTCTGTAGTTGGTTTAGTTTGAGTTTTTCATTATCAGAGGGGTGTTCTATATTAATCAAGGTTTGTAAGTTTTCCATTAATTCTTTTTCCTTTGCATTTTTTTTTTTTTTTTTTTTTTTTATTTCTTTGCTAAGTTTTACAGCTGTCTCCCTGATTTTAAATTTGAAATTGTCCCATTTCTGAGTACTGCTCATGTCATTGTTACTGAATATATTTTGGGCTACCTCCTTAACCAGACTTTGAAAGGTTTTATCTTTGAGTAAATTGTTATTAAGTTTCCAGTATCCACGTAACTTATTGGTTTTTTTTCTTTAGTACCAACAAGAAGTATAGAAATCATCTTGTGATCCAATAAGGGCGCATATAGCAATGTGAAACCTCAGATACATGTTCAATACAGGAAGCTGATGTAAGCCAAAGGTCTATGCTAGACTTCTGTGTGCAGCTAGAGTTGCACCAGGTAAATTCTTTATGATTTGGATTAAAAAAGCGCCAAGCATCTATTAATGATAGCTTTTCAGACAAAAATAATGAAGCTTTAAATTGAAAATTCTGATTGGTTCTGCTAGGAATCCTGTCAATTAAATCATTTGGGGCATCATTGAAGTCTCCTCCAATAATCAAAAAAGCATCTTTATATTTTTTTGTAATGGTTCGATCCTTAAGTTAATTTCTGTAAACATCTGCTTTGCCTGACTTGAACTGTTATACCCATAAACATTACCAATTGAAAATAAAGCGTTGTCTACTTTGATGATCATTATAATCCATCTTCCATCATTAGAAGAAATATTTTCTATAACATCTCCTGTGAATTTATTGAGGAGAATAGCAACACCAGCAGAATGATGTGTGGCATGGCAGAAATATGCCTGGTCGCCCCATTGACCTTTCCAAAATTTGCTATCTGTTTCACATGAGTGAGTCTCTTGAAGTAAAACAATGTTGGCATCTGACTTTCTAAGGTAGAGAAATAAAGCTTTTCTTTTGGTATTGTCCCTGAGTCCTCTAACATTAAGAGAAATGATTTTTAAAGACTTGAACTTAAATTCAGTCATTTGAAGAACCAAACAAAAAGGAGCACAACGTCTGAAGAAATAACAAATATAAGTTGTAAGTGAGAACACCAACTACTACTGCTTAGAGTAATATGAGAAGGAACTCCCTAAAGAACTGAGTACCAGCAAATTAACGCCTGGTTATTAATAGGTGAACGGCATTTTGCTTCATAAACAAAGGTTTTAGCATTAAGTGGAAATTTCGGTATGACCAACCTGTAAACACTCAAACCTACTTTTCACAAGAAAAGACTTAGCTATGGTGAGACGTAGAGTCTTCGACAGAGTCCACTGTGATTTTTTTCCCATCAATGATCACATCAGGACCACGCCGTTTTCTTTCCCTCCTTGCGTGCTTTATCAACAAGAGGCCACAGTTTATTTCGACATTGTCTTTCGAAGTATGTCAAGTCCTCAGCAAGACGAAGTTTCATCTCCTTCATTACCTTGGCATTTAGCGAGGCTCTCCAGATCTTCTGTTTGAAGGTGCGCATGTTAAACTGTATTATCACGGGACGAGGACTTCTGTCTTCCTTGGGCCGCCCGATCCGGTGTACAGTATCAATGAGGAAACCCATCTTGTTTTTGTCAGCTGGGGTTAGCTGAACAAAGATGTCGAAGATTTGTTTTCTGGTATCTTCTGCTGTTTCGTTGGTAGATTCAGGAAGGTTGAACAGCTTCAGGTTCCAGCGTCGACTGTATCGTTCTGCTTCTTCAATCTTTAGGTCATGTTCAGAGATTCGCTTGTTCACAACCTGGACTTTTTCTGCCGTTTCCTTCATCTGGATGTCGAGGTTTTCAACATTTTCCTTGATGCTTACGATGTTTGTTGTGTTCATGTGTATTGTTTCTTCAAACGAGGTGAATCTGCTTGATAGCTCTTGGATAGCTTTCAATATCAGCATTTGAGACGGTCTCCACTTTTTTGTTGCCGCAGACTTTTTTTGGCATTAGGACAGGGGTTTTCAGGTGGCGGAGAGAGTATCCGAGGCATGTCCTCCTCTTCAAATTCCATCAGAAGGGTACCTCTGCGGTTTTTGTCACGTTTTCTTACGTTGGAAGCCATCGACATGAGTACAAAGTTAGCTAGCTAGCTAGCAAAACTTTTCCATAGTTTTCTTAGTTGTATTTCCTTCAGAAGGGAGCGGCTTTCGTGCCAAAACAGTTTATATCTCGTTTGACTTGTAAAAACAGTTCTTTATATTACCATTTTAAGTTTGAAGTCTCGAAAAATCGTTACTGGTACTCAAACTTTCCAAGAGCTCAGAACGGCATGTCTGCACAGGCCGCCATCTTGCCCAGCCCCCCTCCACAGCGCATATCGAGATCGGCCTGTGTACGAAAGGCTCCCTGTGTGTGTGTGATGTCACAGCCCCTCCCTTCCTGTGTTCATCCCTGCTATACTCAGAGCAGAGGCAACTGTGAGAGGAGCAGAGTTAGATGTCGTTTCCTTGTTAATGTGCAGAGTGTCGAAGTGTGCGTCCCTGAGAATATGTGAGTACTAAGCGCTTTAAGTAGTTCCTGTGTTGATTATGCTTCATGTTAAGAAGTAAACAACTAGCGGTTAGCATCCGCGGTTAGCGTGCTAGCAGTTAGCATCCGCAGTTAGCGTTAGCGATTAGCATGCTAGCTAGAAGAAGAGCAAATGAATGTGTTTATAGCACTCATATGTTTCCTTTTACATTGCTAACATGCACACCCTTATTTGTTGTAGTAGTGTTTACATTTCTAGTGTATGTTTTGCTATTAGGGGTGTTATTTTAGGTTCTCCTTGCTATTATGTTAGCATATAGAGTGTGTTGTAAGAGACAGCAATGGAAACAGACAGTGTCTGATTTATGTTATCGTTTATTGTTTTACAGACCACACACACACACACAACCCCAGATACTCACTCTAGCACTCAGTTATGAATCAAGCCTCAAAATGTAACGTTCATCCTCAACGGTGAAGTGGAATAAAAGAAGTGAACTCAAGAAGGAAACTGCTCAAGAGTGTTCGTACCGACACACCCTTATCAGCACCCATCACCTTAAAATCAGCACTACAGTCTTTACCTGGTCCTCACCAACAGCCTGAGTCTTGGCTTAATCGTGGGTCGTGTGTCGTATAGTGTACATGGGGTAACGAGAAGCGATCAACACCTCACGGCCAGCTCCCGATCAGCCACCGTATGGTCGCAAGAAAATCAAACCTGTTTGAAATCCTGGTCACCCCCCGTGAGGGTATCACGCTGTGGAAGCAGTGCCACAACCTGACCTGCCTCAACTTCTCACACTGCGCATGCAAAAAGACAGAAGCGGAAGAGAAATCAAGTCACGGAGCAGCATGGCGGCGCAGAGAGTCATTTGGACCTAAAGAATGGAGGCTCAACTAGTTGAACTCTGGCAGGCTCACCTGAGCCTTTTGTGGAGTGACGTCGGTGGACGAGAATGGAGAAACAAAGCTAAAATTTGCCTAAATTGCGAAGCATGTGTGTGCGTGAATTTCTTTTTGATTCAACCATCGAAATCATTTTTGATCAGCAAGCAATGGTTATTATTAGCAAATAGGATAATATACATGTTAATGTTACTTTTTCAGTGAATGAGGTGAAAACCCGTGTGGCATCACGGCAGATGCAGTATGGTAAACTGCTGGAACCCAAGGCCAGCGGCAGTGGCCACAAACCACTGACTCCCAAACAGAGGTGGATACTACAGCACTTGGATTTTTTGAAGTCCCATGTCATACACAGACATACTGAGTCCACTCTAAGAGTAAGTTCATAACCAAGTTGTTTAAATACACACACACACACACACACACACCATATCAAGGGATATTTGTAAGGAAACAATGTCATAGTCAAAGAAAATTCTCAGTTAAAAATGAATTTAGACAAATAAAGGCCCCAAAGTTATTGAATAATCATGATAATTTTTTTTTTCATAATAAAACAGCCCTAAGTTCAACGTAAGTTACTTCTGACATAGTCAGGCCCAGTGATAATACAGTGTGAAATTAGTATCTGACCTAAACTGCACTGACAAGATCTTCACTTCTGTGTAATCACTTTTCCTCTGTCTGTCTGCTTTCTGTGCTTTTTCCTACAGCTTGAGACAGAGTCAGAGGACACAGATGAAACGGAGGAGGGAGACGAGGATCAGTCCAGTGTGGAAATTGAAGCAGAAGCTTTTAGTTCTTTGCACACCACTACTCCAGTTTCAGTGATGCAGGAAAACACCTCAAACACTCCACAGGTCACAGATCCCACGGGTCACCCTGTTAGAAGAGGTAGAGTGCACAAGCCTAAAACAAAGTCAGCTGAGCACGGCATTGAGATGGCCAAAGTTTCTCTACTTCAGCAGGTCCAGAACACACTAGCAGGATCTAATGGAGATTCTGAGGAGCTGTTTGGCCAACAGGTAGCCCCCCCAAGACTACCAGCGCCCATCTACCCAGCCAATGTCATTTCTAAACATGCTTAATTCTGAGTAGCTGGGTATGTTAAACCATAATGTCAATGTTCCTGCTGTTAACACAGGCTCAAAACCTGTAATTTTGCACTAAGTTGAGTTCAATCTTTTTTGTAACACTGACTGAGAATGTGCCTTTGCCATCTACCTCAGTGTCGCAGTGTGGTGCACACCTGTTTGCACATTATGTTTATTAAAATCATGTTTGATTTTTTAATGGAACAAACACTTTTTGAATCACCCACAGAGGTATTTGTTTTTGTTAGTATTTACAAACGTATTTTTTTATTTACAACTTAAAGTTTGTATTAAAACAGTGTTTCCAAAAATCTCACATTGTCAATAAAAAACATTTCTTTAAATATTGTGAAGTTTCATTTAAAAATACTCGTAAACAAAATATACTAAAATTTAAGAGTAAAGAAAACTTGACTCTAAAGGACAAATCAGGTGTGAATCTATGGAATGAGATTTGTGTCAAAAAGTTCAAACAAAACTTTTTCAGTACCAAACAAAAATTAGCATTTGAGAACAAAAAAATGTGATCCAAGCAAAAAAAGTTCACACTGAGAGTAAAATTTCAAAATTGCAAACAAATAATTAGTCTTTACATTTTGAACATCTCTCTTCTTTTTAACAGTTCAATTTTTTTCTCTCTCACTGATGAGATTTTTGCTCTCGCTTCTGTGTTTTGCATTTGCGCTCTGTGATCCTTTGTTTGCGTTCCTCGAGTTTTTGCTTGCGTTTTGACACAAATGTCACATGTGGGCGGGCTTTTCTGGGGCGTATCCCTATTGGCCAGCGAGTTTTTGAGTGTTGGCTCAGTCACTCCAGATGCTCTGGAAGTTGTTGTTCAGCTCACGTCTGGGGAAATTTAAGGAAACCAGCAGACTATCGTTTTTGCACTAGTTTGACTGAATCATTGATGTTTTATTAAATCTAACTATTGATTAAACAGGTTTATTTGTCAGTGCAGTCGTAGATGTTGTATAGTTTCGTACACACGTGTGTTTTATCGACTTTTCCAGCCACTTCAAGTGTCGTCTTTGCTTTGTACGTAAATAATGCTGACGTCACCAACTTGTCCAGTAGCTCAGCAGTAAAGTGGACGTCTGTCACTCAGGAGATAGGGGTTCATTTCCCTGTTGATAGATAGTTATTGATGTCCGTATGTTATCTTTTTTTAAAAATGATTTTCTGGAATAAAAAACACTATGAACCCCTCTCTGTGTCCTCAATGGGCTCTGTTATTACTGGGCTGCTGTTTTACAGCCTTACAGCCTAAACCAGAGGTCGCATTAACCAAATTACCCAATTATTCTCTGTCACTGACAGACTTTTTTGAAGGATGACGGAGAATTTTGAAGGCTCTCCGTCATTTTGACGGGCTGGAATGACGAGGGAGAGCCTACATTTCCATTTTGCACACATGGACTATAAAGGTTATTTAATCTATTTAAAATCTTGTACCCAGAGGGCTCTCTCACTGACCTCAACATCATAGATGAGTGAATGCGTCAGTTTCTGCGCTGACAGCACTGAGAAGCTGCTGCGGTGTTTCAGTACACAGGTCGACATGCAGAGTGTAAAGGCCTTTGCACAATGAGCCCGTTTCATGTTGTTCTAATCATGTCTGCACACTGATGCCGAAATTGTTGTTTTATTCATTCTGGGGTTTTTTTTCAGAACAGGTTCGATTTTATGAAATTTCGTATCAGTGCAAGGTGACTGATGATTCAAAACAGTTCCTGCTGCTTCCATCTCGCTTGCTCTCCACTGAAACCTCACGTTACACCAAAGTTTGCTCATTTATCATGTGGATATCAACCATGGAAATATAACAACGAGATGGGTGAATGATGATTCAGATCAGCGCCTGTTGCTTTATTCTGTCTTGCTCGCTCACCACCACCTGACCCTCCCCTCCTCTCTCTCTCTCTATCTCTGAAAACCTCACTTTATCCACCGTAGTTTTCCCATGTGTTATGCAGATATCAGTCAGAAATATAACAGATAAAGGCATCTCTGTTATGACCTGTGAGGCCTACTCACAGGTCATAACAAATGTCTTTAACACAGCACGAGCACAGATTGCCTAGTTTGAGTGCGGTCTAATCTGTCGCTCGTGTGCTCAGTACACACACCCAGTTATCTGCCCGGTAATGGGCCTCAGACTGTTAGCTAAAGTACAAACTCTAGGAATTCACTAGTTATTTAAAAGTTTTTTTTTTTATTCCAGAAAATCTTTTTTTTTTTTTTTTTAACCCATACAAACATAGATATTTAAAAAATGATGTGAAACTGAACTCCGGTCTCCTGAGTAACAGACATCCACATGTCCTCTGAGCTAATGGACAAGCTGGTGGTACCAGCATTATTTACATACAAAGCAAATACAACACCTGAAGTGGCCGGAAAGATCGATAAAGCACGAAACAATACAACATCTACTACTGCACTGACAAATAAACCTGTTTAATCAATAGTTAGATTTAAAGGACTTAAAGGCTACACACGTATGTCCTTATCTGTTATATTTCTATGACTGATATCTGCATAATACACGGGAAAACTATGGTGGATAAAGTGAGATTTTCATTTTTTAGAGAGAGAGATACTTTCCTGCTGAGCTAATGGACAGGCTGGTGACGTCAGCATTATTTACGTACAAAGCAAAGACGACACTTGAAGTGGCTGGAAAAGTCGATAAAAGTCGATAAAACACGTGTGTGTGGAGTGACTGAGCCATCACACAAAAACTCGCTGGCCAATAGGGATACGCCCCAGAAAAGCCCGCCCACATGTGACATTTGTGTCAAAACGCAAGCAGAAGGGTCAGTGACGAATAAGGTTTCAAAAAGTGGAAAAATTAAAATGACTTAGAAAATGTTAAAGTTCATTTTACCTTTATTAGAATGTTATGTATATATTTCAAATACTTTTCTCTCAAAATGACATTTATGCATTTTTACTGTCAACAATTTGAATTTTCCCATGAAAAATGTCATTCGGGATAACGTTAATGGATATTTGAATAATTTGGTTATTTATTTCTATAAATGTACAATACTTCATACATATCTGAAGTTTGGAATCAACAAGCATGTTCTGCTCAGGAAATCAAAATTGTGTCACAATTAATATGAAAATGTAAGGAATTTTTCTGCTGACAAAGGCTCATTTGCCAAGGTTTATCACCCGAAACATAACGCTAAAAAGTGAAAAAAGCTTGAAAATGTCTAAAAATGCCACCCAGTAAAGGGGTTAAGATTCTTGTTGTATTCCTGACTAAAGAGAATTGAAATTTGCAAATTTCAAGAAAAAAATCAGCGTTATCCTGCCTGACTGCCAACGTTATCCCGAATGACATACTGTGAGTTTCTGCAAGGTTTGATCACTAAGTTTAGTGTCAGCAACATATTTGTCTCTAAAAACTCATTCTATATTTAATACAGAGTGACAGGCAAGGTAACTTACCAAATTAAATGTAAATGATGGTAAAAGACTTGAGCTTTTTTAGGGCTTTTCTAGTCATCCAACTACTCAAAGCACCTTTACACCGCAGTACATACCCATTCACTCCACATTCATACACTGATGGCAGAGGTTGCTATGGAGATTAGCTAATCCCATTCAGTTGCATTCATACACATTTAAAGGCCACTGACGCAGCAGAAAACTGGGGTTAAGTGTCTTACCCAAGGACACATCAACATGTTACTCCAGGAGCTGGGGATCGAATCTACGACATTCAGAGACAACCGACTTTACCTACTGAGCCACAGTCACCCCCAATAATCAGTAGTGGGCAAATATTCATTACACATTTAACTTCATTAATATTTTGCCCTAGTAAAAATGTTACCAAACATACTATTTTGAACACATTAACATTAACATTTCATATATAGTAAACAGCTGCAATTTTAACAAGACTAGGTCAAAACCTAGTATATTATCCTAACATTATCCACATATCTCCACAGCTCAGTGTAAATGTAACTGTTCCATCACTCTGATACCTTACTCTCTTTCTTGATAGAAACTCCTTCCTAACTAATGGATCTTGGTTCTTCTTGGCCTTAAACCTTGCAGCTCTCTCCTTGCCATCTAGGACAAATTTCCCTTAAAATGTCAAAGTTGTACTTTTAAAAGATTGATAAAGCATTATAACTGTTGCTAATTACAAAAAATATGAAAATAATAATGACGATGTTACAATCTCCTTTGGTGGACAGACAAAGACAAAATATGCCTTAAAACATAAAAATATGTATTAATATTGTATTAATATGTTAAATGTGTTATCAGTAAGAAATAACAATATATTCTTTTTGCAAAGAAGCTTTAAAAAATATTAAAACAATAAAATTATGCATGTGTCACTCGAGCTAGCAGCGCCTGTTGCTTTATTCTGTCTTGCTCGCTCACCACCGCCTGACCCTCCCCTCCTCTCTCTCTCGCTCTCTCTATCTCTGAAAACCTCACTTTATCCACCATAGTTTTCTCGTGTATTATACGGATATCAGTCAGAAATATAACAGATAAAGGCATCTCTGTTATGACCTGTGAGACAGAATTAAAAAGTTGCTCTCCATCTCTCCAACTTGTCTGTGCTGAATGAAGATCTGTGTCAGTCAAGGCAAATACAGTTCACAGCTCCACAGTGCAGCCTTTAAACAACTTGTTATCAGCGTTGGTCATCAAAATACAACATATCGACATTAAAAATATTCTCAAAATTGTGCGGGATAGCTTAAATTGCGCAGTTCATAGTTGCGTGCTTAAAGAGAGGGATTGTTGCTCCACCGTCACTGTGTAAAAATGACGAGTAAACGCTGCTGCTGTGTTTATCCTTCTCTCAGTGCCATTAAAATGGAGAACCTCAAAGACTGTTTTTTGAATGAGTTTAGAAAGGGTGCTCCATCAATCAAACACTACTAATAAAGTCATACTGAATTATATTACAGATATTAAAGAGATTACAACTATTAAAGATTGTAAAATGGCATAACGGAATTTTTAAGACCCTTCCCATCAAAATGACGGACAACAAAAAAGTCTAGCGCAACCTCTGGCCTAAACAACAATATTAAGTGTAATATTAGGATGTTAGGTAGTAAATATTCTGTGATGTGTGATGTATCCGTGCATACAGGCCTGGATACCTGGGACAGTGTGAGTTCAGGCCGAGGGGACGGGGGGGACGGGGGGTGTTTCAAATGTCTTTAACACAGCACGAGCACAGATTGCCTAGTTTGAGTGCGGTCTAATCTGTCGCTCGTGTGCCCAGTACACACACCCAGTTATCTGCCCGGTAATGGGTCTCAGACTGTTAGCTAAAGTACAAACTCTAGGAATTCACTAGTTATTTAAAAGTTTTTTTTTTTTTTTATTCCAGAAAATCTTTTTTTTAAAACCCATACAAACATAGATAATTAAAAAATGATGTGAAACTGAACTCCGGTCTCCCGAGTAACAGACGTCCACATGTCCTCTGAGCTAGTGGACAAGCTGGTGGTACCAGCATTATTTACATACAAAGCAAATACAACACCTGAAGTGGCCGGAAAGATCGATAAAACACGAAACAATACAACATCTACTACTGCACTGACAAATAAACCTGTTTAATCAATAGTTAGATTTAAAGGACTTAAAGGCTACACACGTATGTCCTTATGTGTTATATTTCTATGACTGATATCCGCATAATACACGGGAAAACTACGGTGGATAAAGTGAGGTTTTCAGAGATAGAGAGAGAGAGGAGGGGAGGGTCAGGCGGTGGTGAGTGAGCAAGACAGAATAAAGCAACAAGCGCTGATCTGAATCATCATTCACCCATCTCTTTGTTATATTTCCATGGTTGATATCCACATGATAAATGAGCAAACTTTGGTGTAAAGTGGGGTTTCAGTGGAGAGCAAGCAAGATGGAAGCAGCAGGAACCGTTTTGAATCAACAGTCACCTTGGACTGATAGGAAATTTCACATAAAATCAAACATTCCAGCCCATCAAAATGACGGAGAGCCTTCAAAATTCTCTGTCATCCTTCAAAAATGTCTGTCAATGACAGAGAATAATTGGGTAATTCGGTTAACGCAACTTCTGGTTTAGGCTGTAAGGTTGTAAAATAGCAGCCCAGTGATAACAGAGCCCATTGAGGACACAGAGAGGGGTTCATAGTGTTTTTTAATCCAGAAAATCATTTTTTATAAAAAGATAACATACGGACATCAATAACTATCTATCAACAGGGAAATGAACCCCTATCTCATGAGTGACAGACGTCCACTTTACTGCTGAGCTAACGGACAGGCTGGTGACATCAGCATTATTTACGTACAAAGCAAAGACGACACTTGAAGTGGCTTGAAAAGTCGATGAAACACGTGTGTGTACGAAACAATGCAACATCTACTACCTGTGGAAACACCTGTGACGGCCTCCTGCCAGCCAGGCCTGCTGCTCCTCTGTCTGTGTGTTCCTGCAGGTTTCTGGTGGGCTTTATTCTTCCACACCTGAACAGACCTGGACCTGCACTCGCTCTCTGCTCCTCAGCTCTGCTCCACTTGAGTTTTGCACCTTTTACTCTCAGCTCTTCAGCATCTCTGCACTTCTCTTGGCTTCATGTTTTTGTTTTTTTGTTTGTTCTGTAAGTTTTATTTACACTGTGTTTTTCGGATTATTTATTTGCTTTTTAAAAAAAACAAATCTTTGCACATTTCCCTTCTCTCTATCATCTTTTGAGTCTAGTCATGCCACACCAAAAGTCATGTTTGCAACTCTCATGAAAATGTTCATTTTTGCGGGAGAAATAAACACATTCGCAGCCTGGTTAAAACCCCAAAACACAGAAATCTGCCCTTTTTGGTTTAAAGAAGGATGCCTAACTAGGCCTGATTAGAGGGAAGCAACAGCTAATGACTAGTAAAATGTGGTCTCACTGGAAAAAATGTATGAAGAATAGCAATTTTAGGAGGAAATCTGATCTTAGTGGTTGTCTCTTTTGTAAAAGTATCTAAATGTGTTGTACCCTTAAAACAATAAGCCTTCCTGTTGCATAAATCTTTTGTTTAAACTCACACGTTTTGACACCCTCGATGCAGAAGAGGCTGCATGTGTCAGAGAGAAGAGGCTGTGCCGGGCTCCCGCTCTCACAGAGGAAGGCGATGCTGTAAATATTCATGGCGGAGCTGTCAGCGTGCCTGGGCCTCTCTGCTGGCTCCTGTCACTCCATTGATCTCTCATACATGGCATTCACGTCCAGCGACCGCCCAGCCTCACCTCAATCATGTGGGAAGAGCTGCCCTTTATCCAACCTGCTCCATGTCTCTTCCTCCAGGTGACGGCAGCATGCTGATCACCCCCCTGAAACCCTGGCCCCTCTGAGCCTCCTCCTCATCATCATCATACAGGGGAGGGTGTTAGACTTTGGTCTGGAGAGTCTGTTGGTTCTCCTTCAGCTGTGTTTAAGTCTCTGAGGCAAACATAAATAAGCTGAAGAAGCTTTTTTTTTTTCTTCACTGTGAACAAAGAGCTGAAAACAACAAACCCTGTAATATACTGTGATAGCCTTTCATCCAGTATTTTTGCCATAGCTGGCTAGAAATGGGTCATGCATGCAAACAATCAAGATTTTGAGTCCTGGATGAGGCTGAAAGTCAATCACATTTTTTCAGAAATGCAACATAAAGACATTTTTTCACCTGTGGGAAAAGTGAACAAATAGTACTGTAAGCACTGCTACTTTAAAACTGCATGAGCTATAAATGCTTTCATTAGTTCATAAATGCATAAATAATTCATGTTCTGTAAGGGTTACTAAGGGCTAAAAAAGTGTTAAAGTAACTGGAACTAAGGTTATCTTTTTTTTTCTTTTGGTATGATGCAATGAAGTGACAGTTGGCACAAACAGGCATGTGTTCAGGCATGCATGAGGACTGTAACCACCTGCATCTGAAGTAAATAAAGGCGGAGAAAGACTAAAGAGCTCAGGTATCTCTTCTCATGACGAGTGGTACAGCACAGTTATATGCACTTTTATTTTGCTTGCACAAATGTACTGTAATACACTTTGTAAACACTTGGATGTGTTTTTAATACATTGCACTGTCAATGCATTTATAGTTCTCATAGGGTATTGGCAAGACTAGAGCATGATGATGCCACAAAGACACTCCACATGATCTCTCCAATATAAAACGCCCATTTCTAAGAAACGACCCGTGTCTGTTGTTGTGAAGAGAGCAACAGTCCGCCCTTTCTTAAAAGGAACCCTGCGTGATCGGACAAGTTCATCTTGTTGGATTGGTTTTCGTGTCTCTCAAATGTACATTGAACTAAAAAACTCACTACATATCTGCATTTTGAGTAAATTTGAGCTTATAAACTCACCAGGAGGCCGCCATGTTTTAGTCCGTGCTGTGGCTGTGACATCACAGTTCTGCAGCCCCCTCGCAGTAACCGCTGTTTCAGACAGGCAGCCGGTGTTAGGGCTGCATCTCAGAGACGCTGCACGTCTCACACACAGAGAATTTTAAAATTCGAGATCTCTTCTATTTTTTCATTTGCACCATGAGCGGTTATCTGTCCATCTAGACAGGAAAATGCTAAATACAGAGCCATATTTACCTTCTTGTAGCTAATACTTATGTCCACCAGTGTTAATTTTGGCAGCTATTTTTAATTTTAGTCTTAGTATTAGTCTTTAAATGAAATGTATTTTAGTTTTAATCTCATTTTAGTCATTTTTTGTCCTTTTTAGTTTTAGTCTAGTTTTAGTCCATAAAAATTCTTATTACAGTCTTTACTTTTAGTCCAAGCATTTATTTTCTTGCCTGAATCTTGAACCATATCATGGTAGTGTGTTCTCTGCACTCTGCTAAACCTGGGGTCCCTGCTTTCTACAGCTGAGAGGCTGAATAGATACAGCTGCATTGTTTTTTGACAGATTTACCCACAGTGGAGACATTTCACTGATTTTGAATGTCTGACGTAAACTACATTACATTTTAATCTAGTTTTGGTCATCTTGACTGTTTTTTAGTTAATGATGGCCTTGTGTTTTATACAACCCTTGACTCCACTGTAAGATTACACCTAAGGCACTAAAACAAGCCCTTGTGATGCTTAATTTTAGTTTTCCATGCATAATTCGTGGTATCTGTTCAATCTTGTTCTGTAAATAGAAAGACAAATGTGCTCTCCCTGAGGGGGAAACAGGAACATTTGATCAGGATGAATTTTTAAAAACCTCATCATGTTTGCAGACAACAAACAAGGATGGATGGAGCTATTTGGCGTCAATCGAGTTCTGTGGGCAACACGGGTTTTTTTTTTGTTTGTGTTTTTTTTAAATGAAGAAAATAATAACTTTGGCCAAATTTGATGCCTCAGTCGATAAAATGTGACTATCAACTCAAAAAAATGATGATAAAAATGATGAATGTCCTCAAAATGGACATAGTAGGATCCGAGGGATAAACACACACTGTGAATTTTATGCCTGGGACATACTCCAAAAAAGTTGGTACAGGAGCATGTTTACCTCTGTGTTACATCACCTTTCCTTCCACCAACACTCTGTAAGCATCTAAAGGTTGAAGCATTGAAATAAAAATTACTTAATGTACATCTAAAGTTACACAACAGTGCAGGATTTCTGTTGTCTTATTTTGCTTTTCATGAGGCTACATATATTTTCAATTGGACACTGCTCTGGACTACAGGTCAGTGTAGTCCCTGCCCTTTTTCACTGTGAAGCCATGCTGTTGTGACAACATTCCCAATTATCACCCCCTGTTCCAACTTTGTTGGAATGTTTTGCAAGCATCAGATTTTGAACGTGTGTATATCTCTACAAACTGAACATGAAATATTGTGTCTGTATGAATAAAGGTTCAATTAAATTTACATTTCACCGTATTTCTGCTTTTTCACATTTGACAAAATATCCCAACTTTTTTGGAACTGTGGTTTATAGAATGTCAATTACCATAACATGTGTGATGTTTATGGGTCTGTCCTTTCTGTTCTTCACACGCAAAGGCTTTACTGTTGATTTAACACACCTGTATGCAACATTTCATCCCAGCACACCAGGATTCAGCTCCTGGAGTCTCATATAAAAGACCCTGTGTTGAATATTTATTCCTTCCAGGTAGTGAGGCCGGCACAGGCGAGTTATTTAAGGCTATAATTTAAAGGAGACTTATTCTCTTTGACAGCAATGAACGTGGGAGAAGTCTCACCACAAAGACAGAGAGCATCAAAAACATCCAGCTCCGACTACGTGAGGATTTCGAAAGCAACCTTGACCTTTTTGTAGACATGTTCTAACTGGACCAGAGAGGTAGTTAGGCGAGTGATGGATGTCTTGCTCTTTTATGATGTTGATTCATCCACTGCATCTCAAACTGTCTGTCAGGGTTTCTTTTTATATCCCTCCATCACCGTACTTTGAGTACTTACAATCTTTGGATGTGGCTGTAGTTCATGTCTGGAGGAGAGACGTGTCTGTTTAACAGGCTGGTTAGATGGTATCGTTGTCGTTTCTGACTGTAGTGTACCTATTGATTACTTACTCAACATTGAAACAAAGAAGATTTAAAAGAGCTTTACTGAGTTTTTCCTATTATATAGTTTACATGTCATATGGGTACCAAAGTTTTAGTTTTGCTGTGGTAGCCTGATCCAGACAGAGTTATGTAGGACCATACTACCCACCCGGATGTGCAACCCCTCCAACCCTTGTTTAGAGTTTAAGGAACTGTTGCTCTGTTTAGAGATCCACATCATTTTGCTCAGCTGAGCAGGAGCCAGTGTTCTCTGAGAGTTCTTAATTACATGGGACTAGCTAGGGACCTCAGGTAATTTGTAATGGGTTTTTAATCCTGTGCAGTTTTATGAAGTCTGTCATTTGCAGAGTGAAAATTCCAGGGCAAAATACTAACCATATTTCGGTACACAGAGAGGTCCACAGTTAATACTGATCTCATGTGTTATGTTTGTGTGATGGTTGGACCCAGGATGCAGAGACGGAGGAGCAGTTTTAACAGTTTTATTGTGCAGGTAAGTGGGAAAGAGAGAGGGGATTTCAAGAGTCCAAGAGGGAGTGAGAGTGTGCCAGAGTAACAGCTTCCTTCAATCCTGAGGAAGTTACCACCACCATACAGTTTCTCCAGAACAAAGTTACAGAATTAGAAGAGAACTGCAGGGCAGCAGGGGAAAGTGCCATAAACAGAGAAGAAAGCCTGAGAGAATATGTGGACCAAAGATTTGAAGCTGCAGAGGAAACGATGAAACAAAGTTTTAAACAGCTGGAACAGGCCGTTGTGGATTGTATGTTGAGAAGAGATGAAAAATGGAGGAGAGAGCTGAACAAAATTAAAGTTACTAGCACCCCTCAGACACTTAGAGCAGTCCCACGGTGGTCTCTGGATGTGAGTGAGATCCCTCAAGGAGCAGCATCTGTTTCCCAGTCAGCATATTCCAAGCCTCCAGTACGAATTGAGTTTCCAACTTTTGGGGAAGACAGAGACGCAACTGAGGTCTTCAATTTTGTTGAACAATGTGAGAACTATTTGTCATTACGACCACTATCTGATGCTGAGCTTCTTGCCTCATTAACTGCAGTCCTCTCTGGTCCAGCAAGAAGTTGGTGGATGGCTGAAAGGTCCAGAGTAAAAAATTGGAAGATTTTAAAGCTGCCTTTATGAGTGCTTTCCTGCCCACTGATTACATTACTGAGGTGGAGGAGAAGCTGAGGTCTCTGGTCCAGGCGCCTGACCAATGTCTGAGAGACTTTGCTTACGACTACAGAGCATTGTGTCTGAAGTGGAGACCAGATATGACAGAATCGGAGATGGTCAGAAGGATAATGAACAATTGTAACCCCTCTTTGGTGAGCAGCCTGCGTGGTACTTGTCAGACGGTGGAACAGCTGGTCAAGGTTGGGTCCATGGTGGAAAGGGACTGGGCAGCCAAGAAGGAGTACTGGGCTAAAGTGAACAATCAGAAACCCTCTGAAAAGCCTAAACATAAAAAGAACAGTCAGAGGATAAGAGATGGACAAGACAGCGCCTCCTCTCATCCCTCTCTTCACATGGCCATGGCTGATGCTGAACCCCCTCACCTCTTGGTGGTGCCAGTGGAAACCTGGGGCCACTCGGGTGAAGCAGTGGTGGACACAGGCAGTATCTACACTCTTATGCAGAACAGCTTGTTGCTGCAGCTGGCCAGACCGGGTGAATAGATGGCCTCCGTTGAAGGCCAGCCCTTTGTGTTAGCCGATGGAAAGGCACACGTGGCTCTGGGGATGGCCAAGCTAGCATATGTTTGGCACGGCTCCGTCTGGACTTGTGAGACCTACAGCATGGAAGATCGCCATCTAGCCTTTCTACTGATACTTGGACTTATCTTCATGTGGCGAACAGGCATTCAGATTAATGTGGCAGAAAGCAAGTATGGACTGAAGGTGAAAGAGAAATGGATGCATTTTCCTTTCCTAAAGCGAGGGTTGGGACAGATGTCCTGGAAAGCCAGGCCTGCCACTGTCAGTCTCTATGTTGCTATGCCTACCCTTCCAACTACACCTTTCCTCCAAGATTCAACAGCATCATTCAGTGACCTGATAAAAAGCCTACCAGATGAGGTACAACCCCTAGTGCAAAGGTGGCCTTCCGTCTGTTCTGAAGCGGCTGGCAGAACCACAGTCATTAAACACTCCATCCCCACTGTAGATAATGTTCCAGTGCAGTCCAGAGCTTATCGAGTATCTCCACAGAAAAGAGAAATAATTAAAGAGCATATAGAGCAGATGTTAACCGATGATGTAATTGAACCATGCCACTCTTCCTGGGGAGCTCCAGTTGTTCTGACATCTAAAGCTGATGGATCCCCAAGATTTTGTGTTGACTTCAGGGGGCTGAATGCCAAAACCCCCCAGGATGCCTATCCTATGCCTTTAATCCACGACATCCTGGAATCTCTGCATGGAGCTGAGTGTTTCAGCACCTTGGACCTTAAGTCAGGGTATTGGCAGGTGGAGATGGAAGAGGAAAATAAGGATAAAACAGCTGTGGTGACCCCCTTTGGTCTGTTTCGGTTCAAAGTAATGCCCTTTGGTCTAAAAAATGCTGGAGCAACTTTCCAAAGGCTGATGGAGAGGGTCCTTGGGGATCTGAGGGGAGTCATCTGTTTTGTTTACATCGACGATATCATCGTGTATTCCCCCAGCCGCCAGCAGCATCTCAAAGATCTCGACGCTGTTTTTAGCAAACTCCAGCAGGCTAACCTCACCTTGAACCTAAAAAAGTGCCACTTCTTCAAGCCACAGCTGAAGTTTCTGGGTCATGTGGTCTCAAGAGCTGGGGTGGAGATTGATCCAGATAAGACTGCGGCAGTAACAAACTACCCCACATCCACAAACATTCCCTCACTGAAGTGGTTTCTGGGTCTTGCTGGCTGGTACCACAAATTTATACCCCACTTCGCTGACCTGGCAGCTCCCTTGAATCGTCTTCAGCGCAAAGGAGAAAAATGGGAATGGACAACAGAATGCCAGCAAGCCATGGAGAAGCTAAAGGATGCCCTGGCAAAACCTCCAGTCCTCGCACAACCTAACCTCCCTCTCCCCTTTCAAGTCCATACTGATGCTAGCTTGGTGGGCTTGGGGGCAGTCCTGACACAAACCACCCCAGTGGGGAATAAGGTGATTGCTTATGCATCCAGAAGTCTCAGAGGTGCTGACTGCAATTACTCCACCTCTGAGAAGGAGTGTCTGGCTGTGGTGTGGGCGGTAGAGAAGTGGGAGCACTATTTGGAAGGGGTCCCATCTGAAGTGTACACAGACCATGCAGCGCTGACCTGGGCATTCAACTCCCCTAAAACAACCTCCAGGTTAACACGCTGGACCCTAAGGCTTCAGCGTTTCCAGTTTAGAGTCTGCTATCGTAAGGGTTGCATGAATTCAGTACCAGATGCTCTATCCAGGGTCACAGACACTTCCAATGCGGTGGCTATGGCAGCCTGTGTGGCTCCTAATCATGTGTCATGGGCTGCAGACCTTCCAGTGACGCTGGCTGAAATCGCTCAAGCCCAAGATCTTGACGACTTTGTACAAGACAAAAAGAACCATCAAATAACTTGGGAGAAACAAGCTAATAGGATAGGTTGGGAGGTACAGCAGGGTGTACTATACAGAACTATTCCTATAAAGAATGATGGAAAAAAGTATCAGCTTGTGGTGCCGAGATGTCTCGTCAGCAGTTTCCTCCAGTATTTCCATGACAGTCCTATTGGGGCCCATCTTGGTCATCTGAAGACGCTGTTGAGAGTATTGGAGGTGGCATGGTGGCCGTCTGTGAGAGGAAACGTGTTGCAGCATATCAAAGAGTGCAGCACCTGCCAGCAGTACAAAGCTGGGAACACAAAGCCTGCTGGGTATCTACAGTCAACCGTTGTTGAAGAAGCTGGAGTTATGATAGGAGTGGACCTCATGGGGCCATTTCCTAGGAGCAAAAAAGGCCACGCTTATCTCCTGGTGATGGTGGACTACTTCACAAAATGGGTAGAAGTGTTCCCATTAAAGGACAGTAAAACGCCCAAAGTCTGCCAGATCTTAAAGGATGAAATGTTCACCAGGTGGGGGGTGCCAAAGTTCATGGTTTCTGACCGAGGGCCACAATTCACAAGCCAGATTCTCTCCGATCTTTGTAAGAAATGGGGAGTGATTCAAAAGCTAACCACCAGTTACCACCCTCAGACCAATCTGACTGAGAGAGTAAATCAGGTTTTGAAAACCATGATAGCTTCGTATGTCAAGGACAATCATAGAGACTGGGATAAGTGGCTGCCAGAATTCAGATTTGCCATCAACAGTGCCAAACACGAATCAACTGGATACACACCATCTGAACTCATGCTAGGGAGGCCCCTTGCTGGACCTCTAGAAAGACTCATTCAAGCCCTCAACCCAACTCACCCACAGTACCCAATGCTTGAGAGGCAGTATAACATCAGGCAGGAGGTTATTAGAAGGATAGGGAAAGCCTAAAGCAGACCAGCCTGATATTATAATGCCCATAGAAGAGATGCGCAGTATTCCGTGGGAGATCTGGTCTGGGTTAGAGCTCGTCCCCTGTCCAAAGCCTCTGAGCATTTTTCTTCCAAGCTAGCCCCTCAGTGGTCAGGTCCAGCTCAGGTGATGAACAGGCTAGGACCAGTAAACTACAGGGTTAGTTGGCTCGCAGACAAGGACAGACAGGATACAGTTAATGTGGTGAATGTCAAACCCTACTTTGGTTTTTCTCCCATGATGCCTCTGGCGGGGGGGGGGGGTCTGTGACACAGCCACAAAATTTAGGGTGAGGGTAGCTAATTTCTGATTTAGGGATTTATATGGAAAAACCCTTGCAAGGTTAGATCCCTAGCTTTCCCTACCTGAGTTTATTTTTACCTGTTAAATATATTTAGTCTGTTTAGCTGCATGTCTGCCTGGTCAGGTGACCTGCTGCAGCCAGGTTTGAGCCAGGTGTGAAGTGGGGGAGGGGCTGAGGGAGGACAAAGGGCTGAGATGAAATGTTTGGGGAAAGAAATGGCTGGGCCTCCTGAATGAGACTGAGGATCTGCATAAGGACAGTGGTCCTCTCGGTAGAGGATAACTCAAGTCAAACTCCATTGTTATGGGGAGGCCTCCTCCAGACACAGGCCTGAGCACATCTGAGCACGAGAGCCATAAATATTAGAGATTCCAGCAAAAGGACCAACAAGAGTAAGTCTGGAAGAAGAGCTATCCCTGGTGACTGGTGAGTCAGCTTCATGTGGATTATTTTGGGGGTTTTTGCAATGCATTGCTTTTGATTTTTGCTTTTGGACCGGAGGATTCCTTTTTTGCTTTGGAAGGACACTTTTTGGACATTTAGGGGACTTTTTGATAATCAATAGAACTGAAGCACTAAGGGGGAGGCCGAAATACTGTAATTAAAGGACCTTGTTGTCTATTTTGTTTTTTGGGGCCTGATTGGCAGTCTTAAAGGGGACGGTAACTAAAGGAAAGAGACCCTTTCATTGATTGATTTCCCGTCATTAAATGGACACTTGAGCTGACCTGAGTTTATGTGGTGTTTTCCCTAGAGTTATAGGATGTTTATTTGAGTTATCAGGACTCTTCTTTATCCCTTTCCTCTTCAATTGAGTGACTGATTAGAATCGAGATTATAATTTACAGTAGTTTTGAACCCATGAAGTATAACTAAGCTTTAGAAAAGTAAGCTGATTGTTATAATGGCGAAGCCTCCCTCAAGGTTGGACATGAGAAGATGGAGCTGACAGACGTGACCCCGCTGCTCTGGGAGGGACCAGGGTTTTTACAAAAAAAATGTCTGCAGGATTGTGAAATGTCACAGAGATACATGCTCCTGCCAGCTGCTATGATTGAGAGCGGAGCACATCTCTGCTTTTCTGAATTTTTCCCCCACAACTTGTGTGTGTCATGTGAGTGATGCACGGCGAGAGACCTCCTAAATAAACTCTGAGAGGAGAGGGAGGGAGGGCACGGTCAAACGCTCTCCTCCATCTTGTCTGTATGAGTTCATTATTCATCTGCATAGTTCAAGTTTCCTCCTGAAATGCTGCGATTAGACACTCCCTCAGTATAGAGGAGGTGCTGAGAGGTGTTTCGTGTGACAGCGACAGGACTAAAAATATAAATCATCTGTAACATTCTACATTTAGTCATTTTCAGCCCTTTGTTGCCTTGTGAAGCACGTTGAACTGAAAGGTGTCATATGGATCAAGTCTGATTAATTGAATTTGCCTCTCATTCCCTGACACTTAACCTTTGGTGGGGCAAGGAACTATAAATGGTCCCTTCAGTCAACTTCCTTTAAAGCCTCCCCCCAAACTCTCTGTGAGTAGAACCAGATTAATTCAACATCATTCATCATCAAAAAAGTGACATCACAGCATCTGACCAATCAGCAATGACCCCAAACTTCCTGTTTCAAACATCATCCATAACTCGGAAAGTGCAGTTTCACATCTTTTTTGATCCTAAACAGATAGCCCCAAAATCCTTTCTAGGAGGATGAAACTCACTCAGTATAAAGGTGAATGGCAGTGCTAAATGGCATGACAGTTTTGGGTTTTTTTTTTGTTTTGTTTTGTTTTTTGCTTAGGATTTCTGGCAATAACTTATCTTATTTAACTGCAATTTTAACATGAAAAACAGCGGAACCATATTTAGACGAACGCCTGTTTAGGGTTGTAAAATATTGTTGATATGAAGACATACGGCCATTTCATCTAGCAACAATACTAAAGGTACAGTATGTTCTCATTTGTTTTTTCCAAAATATTAATAATTTTAAAGTAAACTAGGCAAATTTCGGAACATGAAATCAAACAAGTAGCCCTCCATAGCACTCGCTATCCTTCAGGTAGCTCTCAGTCTCAAAAAGGTTGGTGACCCTTGGTCTAGAGTGTTGCGGCATGGCGCACAGCCCTGATCAGTGGGCAGAGATCACAGGAGAATGGTGAGTTCACACAGGAGTAGTATGTAAACAACAGATTACTTCACCTTTATGGCGTTCATTTATCATCCATTCCAGCATGATTTCATGATATCATTGCTTCTGCCATGAGTGGGTACATTAGGAAGTTTAAAGGTTAATGTTTGCTTAAAGCTTGAGTGGTTTTATATGAAATTATCTGGCTCAATTTCCTTAAAAGTAAAATTTATCTCATCAATGGTGCCATTTTAGCTCTGTGATCCACTGACCTCCCGGTGACCCTTTGCTCTTTCTGCAGGATGAGACATAATGTTGACATTGAAAAAGACTTAACTTTTTTTTCCAAAAATTAATAAAATAAATAATTTCTTACTCACATCTAAGTCTCTCCTGTTTGGATAAAGTCAAATGGCTTAACTTTTTGTGTAAATTTTATAAATCCAGAAAAAAAGCTGCAGTGGTGAAATCCACAGTTGGTTTTAGGGGGTCTCCCAGAGGGAAGAGAGGTTTAAACTGCCCTTATGTGGGATGATACCTAGTCCACAACATGCAGTGTCTGTGCAGCTCTGTTGCTCTTAAATATCATGTATTTCTGTGGAGTTTCTGTGGGAGTTTGCCTCTCTTCTAGTTGTTGAGCACAGCAACCTGCAGTGAATGTTGTGAAGTACAGACCCACAGTGTTATGTACGGAGGTGTAGTTGGACCCAGAATGCGGAAACGGAGGAGCAGGTTTAAACAGTTTTATTGTGCAGGTAAGTGAACAAGGGAGGGGGGATTCCAAGAGTCCAGGTGAGTGAGAGAGTGCACTGGTGCTGGCTGCGGTGATCTGGGCTGGAGGCACTGGAAGAAGAGGAGAGGCACGTTAGAGGTGAGTTCACAAAAAATCAAGCACTGGAAATCACTGGTAACAATCATCAAAAAGAGCACTGGAAACTTCTCTGAAGATCTCGAGAGAGAGTGAGCCTGGAGCTGGAGTTTATCGTGAGGTAAGGTAGGCGAGACTCAGGCGCTGTAGAGAGCTGCAGCCGATCTTAAGTAGTGCCCGTCAAATGAGTGATTCGCTGCAGGTGTGGACTCTCCACAGCACCGGGGGGGAGGGCTGAATGTCTCAGGGAGAGCAGAGTAAAGTTAGCAGCCAGCACGAGACTCCGGAAACCGGAAGTTAACCGAAATAAATCAAGGAATACAAATTAAAACACCACACACAGTCCACAATTTTCAACTTGTACTGTTGATTTTAAAGTACAAATGAGATTTTTCAAGTCTTGAGACCCTTTTTCCACTGATAACTGTGCTTTTTATGCATGGATGACCTGCAGAACAACAGAAAACTATTGCAAAACTCTGTCACTGTATACTGCATTGGTTCTTTGCAGGTGATGTCATGCAGCAGCAGAGAACACCTGTTGGGGGGCAGGAAGGGATTTCGTCATAGTGAAATCAACAAAAATGCCATGTTTTGACCTGTTTATGAATAAAAACAGTCTTAATCCTTAAGCTGCTTGCATTTGGCTCGGTTCAATAGAGCTGGTTGTTTGGCTCCCAAACGGCTCTTCATTTGGTAAGAGTTTGGCTTTGTAAATGTGGATTAAGTAACGACAAAGGATGGAGGAAAGGAAATGGTACTCAAACAGAACCCTGTTAAGAGCCCTTTCATTGAACAGGATTATTCAACAACAGCATGTCATTTCTGATCACTCAAATGTTTATTTAATTGATAGTGCATAACTGTGTCAATTAAAAGGACATTGGTTACAAAATGTGATCTTTTTATGTTTAAGGGGCTAGCCTCTTAGCTCAGTGCAAGAATCCTCTTGACTCTTGTCTCCCTTTATCTGGCTAGACAATCCTATAAGCTAGAAGTAGTATTGCACTCAGGACTACACTTCCCAGGCCAAGACTTCCCCGAGACCAGAGTGCACCGAGACCAAGACAAGACCAAGACTTTTGGGGGTCGAGACCGAGACAGAGACAAGCCGAGACCTCAAAAATCAATTTAAAAAAACATGACAAGGTTGAACAGTTAAAGAGCATTCTCTCAGTTCTTAAGTTTTCTTTTTTAAATAAGTTTGATGAAACAAGATGTCTGCAAAAATTTTAAAGTAAAACATGCAAAAAAATCTTAAATCTAACTTGTTAAAAAAAATCCTTGTATCTAAAAGCCACTGACAAGTCTGTGTCGGTGGCTTTGTCTTGATTTATTTACCTCTTAAGCTTTAGCAAAGCCAAATTTGGTCCTGCTCACCTTGATCCAAACAAACTTGCTCTGTGCACTCTAGTGTTGCACAAAAATAGTCATGTTACACATCATATTAAACAGAAGGAAGCTCAGCTACAAGCACAAACAAACCATTTTTACGTCCATCCAACTCAAAAGGACTCAAATTAACAACCACATATCAAAGTGCCCATAGTGCTACATAGTTAGATACTTCCGCCCCCTATGGGATGGTGCCTGGTACTACAAACACAAACTGGGTCTCATTTGAAAGCCAAGCCTCTACTGAAAATTCTAGTCACGTTTGTGTAGTTTCTTTTATTTTTCTGCACTTTATTTTGTGGGGGATTTTTGTGCCATTGAAAATAAATCTGCTCCTCTTGATGTCAAACTTTAGTTCCCATGTAAGACTTCCTTTGAAAGGGAACTATATGGAGGTCTGGGTGACTTGAGGGGCAGAGATTGTGCCAAATTGTGCCCAAATAGCACAAAAGGGGATTTTGCTTGGATATGCATTACTAAAATCTCTTATTTTGTCCTGATAACCTACTAGTGGCATGAAAGTTGAAAGAGGTCAAAATGTGGTGCTTTGGCCTACTGGAGAGTTTTGGACTTTTATATATATATATATATATATATATATATATATAAATGCTAAAATTGCAAAAAAAAAAAAAAAAAAATTACACATATTTACACTTCTTAATAAAATTTCACAAGTGCCCTCCTCATAATGGTACCCTGATTATTCATAGACCTTGTAGTTTCAGAGTTAAACTCATTTAAAGATTAGCTGGAAATTTTGAGCAGTAACTTAAAAGAGGCTCGGGCTTAACAGCTAAAATATCTGATAATCATATGGACTGATGTGTGCAGTATGCAGGTGGCTTTTTGTGCTTCTCTTTATTATCACATTAATGAAGTCGTAGAATAGCAGATCAGTGCTGGTCTCGACCAGTCTTGATGGAAAATCCAGAGTCTAGCCAGTTCAAGAACGAGACCAGACCGAGTATGCTCTTGAATCTGAGACAAGACCAAGACACTGAAAATGTGGTCTCAAGACCAAGACTGTTCTCGAGTACTACAACACTTGCTAGATGGTCTCTGGAACTCTAGAACTGAGTAATTTGGGATATTGTTCATCATCAAACCAGATACATCTCACTGTGGGGGAAAAAAACCTTTTCTGTAAAGTGTAGGGATCATACTCAATGTATGTAGAAGTTTTCAGATGATACTTGTAGCGTAGAGGTCAGTTTAGAGCTGTACAAACTTTCCTCCATTCCCATTCATTCCTAACGGTTGTCCCCCACTTTCTGACCCCAAAGGATTCAGAATCTCATGAATGCAAACTACAGGGAGAAACAGGTTTAAAGGCAGATTTTTGTTTATTTATTAGATATCTGAAAGCTTTAGCCTATGTTTGGTACTGAATGCTGGTGCATATCTCAGACTGCTGGCTTTAGTTGAGGTGGATTTTCAGCTTCAGCAGTGAAGATCAGCCTGACGTGTGTCAATAAAAGGGTGTTGGCACCATCGTGTGGCCAAATGGAAAAATACACGTGGTCTGTTTTATTGAGTCCTGTATATCATGGCTTTATAATAAATGTTTATTAATCATGCTGGGAATGACATGGCACTTTTACAGTCAGTATATGGCAAATATAAAACAATGAAAATTAACTTGAGGAAAGATAAAGCAACACAAATAAAACATTGCATACCAGACACATCATTGTGTCAGGTCACAGAGTTCATGTGAAGCACCATGTCCTCATGAAGTCCACTTTATCATCTTAAGGCTGAATGAGTGTCACATCAACAAGGAATTAGGAAAGATCATTTAGCATGCATTAATTCATTTCAATCTTTATTTTTTCCCTAAAGCTGTCACTCTTTACAGTATTTATTTCATTTGATTGACGCTTATCCCGTTGGTTGTCACAGGGTTGGCTGGAGCCTATCCCAGCTGTCCAAATTATTCAAATGATGATTAATTTATTAAATCAATTAAAGAGTAAAACATCCAAGGGGGTTAATACTTTTAATAAGCATCTACCAGGTACCCCCCAAAAGCACAAAAGTTTGGACCTTTCTAAAAGTTGTAAAAGTTCTTGCCAGACAGACTGACTAAAGTTTTGCATATAAGTCTTTAACTTAACACAAATTAAAACTTAGCCTGATCTGATGAAACCATAAACATGGTAGAAAAAAAGGGCACTACAGCAGCCATGAGGAATGGCACAAGGAAGAGTTCAAAGTATATTTGACTTAACAGGCTGGTAGCTGGAAATAAACGCTTTGTTATGGCCCATATCTAAACTAACACACTTCAAATGTGCAAGCTTTGGGTGTTCTCATCCCTGTGTATTCATGCTGTGTTATTCATTTAACTCAACAAAAACTCAACACATTCATTGTAAATATAAGCTGTTTAATTATATTATGCATAAAGGATAATTGTGTAAAAATACATTGGGATTATACAAACACTTCCATGGTGAAAACATACATTAAGATTTTGTTCATGACAGAAGAAATATCAGAAAAAAATCATCATCAGGAGATAATGCATTAGTTTCAGTGATATTAAGACAGAATGAGCTGGATTTAATTTCTGATAAAAACAGTTTGGACTTTTTCAATCTTTCTCCATCACATCTTTCACACTAGAAGTTGTCCATTTCTGCAGAGGATGTCACATTTAGTTATGCATTGGTTTTTCTGCAGCTGCAGTCACTTTAAGTCATGCAGTGGCAGTAGACAGTTGTGCAGAGTGGTGAGCCTGTTCCAAACATGTGTTATCATTGCATTTTATCCTCTATGAATCTTACTCATTCTGCCTCTAAACATGAGTCTCAAACATCAAACAGCTGGAGCTGGCTCTAAACAATGTAGGCACATGTTGAGAGCAGATCTGCAGCTTTGAACAAAAATCATTAAGAGGAGGGTTTAAGTACAAAGTCACATTGTTCAGTCATTGATCAGTAAACTGTAAATTCAACATGAATAAAATCGTCAAAAAAAAAAAGCAATCAACTTATAGTACCTCATAATAACAGAAGACTGTGGGTGTTGTGGAGTAATATGACTGAAAAGGGCAAATGAGTTCATTTCAGGCCCTTTAAAACATGTATAAGGCCCCTCAGCTGCAAAAATGTGGGGTCCTGGCTCATACAGAGAAGAATGTATTCCAGTGATGTTAAATATTATTACTGCCTTTGCAAAAAACTTTATTTGTACATATAAATTAAGACAGAAATATGAGAGAAAGTGCAGACAAACGACAGCAACCATAAAATCAGCTTGTTAAAAGGATTTATAAGACACTTTTCTAATTATAAAATTGTAATTTTCTATTATCTATACCAGTTATCCTGTTTTGGCAGTCAATGGGGGGGGGGGGGGGGGGGCACCCTGGACTGATTGCCAGTCACTTACAGGGATGACACACGGAGACGACCAGTCATGCTCACATTCACATCTACGGTCAACTTAGGGTCACCAATCAGCCTAACAAACATGTCTTTGGTCTTTTGGAGGAAGCCAGAGTACCAAGAGAAAAACCACCAATTAAACTCCAGACGCGAAGATCCTTTCTGATCAGGATTTGAACCGGGAATCTTTTTGCTCTGTGAGATGACAGCACTAACCACTTCACCATTGTGCACCCATACAAAAGGATTATTCTTTGTAGAAACTCTACAGTCCTTCCAAGTATAGGGCATTCGCCCCACAGATCCCTCTAAGTGGTGTCCATCATCCACCGTCATGCTAACGTTTTAATCACAACTAAATAAGTGCAAATTCAAATGATGACACAGATTTGATGGTCAGATATGGACCAAGCATCCAAACTATGAACGAGGAGAAGACTTCGGTCTTTAGGAAAAAAGAGGCCATAAAGCAACTCTGATAACGGCGTATGGGCTTAAATGCAACCGCAAAAGAAAGCTAAGGTTGGCTAACCACTGTATGATATCAGGCACTATTTTGGCTCCAATTTGCACCCACAATGATCAGTGATTCCAGGCTTGTCACAACTGATTATTTGGCAAAATAATCCTCAAGTGAGTGGTATAAATATGATTATTTTACTGGCTACAATTGAGTCAACATGTTTGGAGTTTAAATCAAGATCAGGCTGGCTCTGACTTAATAATAGCTGATGAGTGTGAGTAGATTGGGAAGCATCAGCAGCCTGTTAATGGTGTATACAATTAATGAATTGAACTAAGCCACCAGATAAGTAGTAGGTTAAAAAAAAGAAGTCCAGCTTGTGGAATTATGGCGACTGCCGTTATAATGTCTCTTACAAGACCTACGCAACAGGGACAACAATAACAATGATTAGGGCTCAATGATACGTTCTTTTACAACTGCAATGGCCATGATCTGAAGCACTAATGCTGCCACTTCTGTGTAGTTTGATGAGAACAAAAACAGAGTTTTCTCATTTTTTTATAACTGATCTACATAAAAAATCCTGTCTGATATCTCAAGCAGTCTGAACTGAGCACTGTGCAGGCAGAGTCTGTGCATCTTCTACATGTGTGTTAAGGCTGCAGGTGACACAGCTACAATCACAGATACACTGGCATGACTCTCGAGGCAGACGCTTATACACAAGGCCAGCAGGTGAGGGTGTTCTCACTTTTGGTAGCAGCTTGTCCTGATATGTTAATGGTATGGACATGCTGATTGCTGTGGTTAAACCTACGAGGGTGAACATGACAGCTACATGCAACTTTGAAGGTGTTTGTTCTCATTGGTATTTAAGTACCACAACAACAAAGAAACATGTTGCTTCACCTGTTTTCTCTCTTCTCTTTTCCTCCTTCATCTTTGTGGTGAGTCAGAGGGCTGCACAGTGTATATCTAAAATCAGTTAACAACTTTAAGACTGAAGTGAGCCAAATGTATAGCTGTTTAAGCTAGAATGTAATACAAATAAAAGGCACTTCATTTATCAGGTTTAGCTTACTACTTTTTCCAATCAGTCCTCACGGTGATCATCTGCCATACTTCTTCTTTCATAGTTTCATTAATAAAATTAATACTAGAAAAGGAAGGTGTCAAAACGGGGTCCCAGAGTCATTTGTAATGGGTCAGAGATGCGTGCCTGAAAAAAAAAGTGGCAAAAAGCCTTTGATGTGATTTTATTTTAAAGGATAAGCTGTTTTTTGGATCAAGTCTAATCTGCACTACTTGTTACTCGGAAATTTAAGTGGTTGAAAATTGAGTTGGGATTTGCCCTCAAGGAGGATGTGGTAGACCCTTAGGAAAGACCAGTTGAGAAAAACTAGTCTAATGTGTGCTTTTGGAGGATTTTAACATAAATGGAAACCATGGATTTAAAGTTTGTGTGATTTTATTCCCTGTCTATGACGCCTTCAAACCTGAATGTAAACCTGCCCATGTTTTTTTGTTAGTAGCAGTCATTACAATGGGGCAATGACAAAATCTAAAAGTATTTTATTATGTAATGGAAGGAGTGGTTTTGACTCTGAGTGAAATAGTTTCAATGGAAAACGTGGTCTGTCTACTGGAGCCTGTCATCTTTCTTCACATGCATTCAGTAGTAAACAGGAGTTATCATTGGATCATGATTGAGCCCATCAATCATTCAGTGTTACTCTAAATAACAGAGTCAAAAAGAAGAAACTTGGAAATGACTCACTCGTCGTCAGAGGGACCTTCCTCTTCAGGTAAAAGCTCAGCACGTAGCCAGTGGAAAAAATGTAAGCTATGTGGCGTGCAAGACGAACCGGTTCATCGAGACTGGCGGATAGCAGCTTTGTGTCTGTGCTGAAAGAGGCTTCATCCAGTCAAATGTGCTTCAGAACACAAAAACAGCCTGTTTCAAAGTGCATTCAGTTGTCGAACAAAGCAAAGCTCAGAGTGTTGCATCTAAAAAAGCTTCCTCACTGCAGCTACAGTATTCAATCACATGCAGATCAATCATAAAGAAAAGATCCTGCAATGAAAAGAGCTTTAAATTACACTTGAATCTGCTACTTCTTTAAAGAACAGTGCATGTGCATGTTTGGATTCAGGTGATTTTGATGGGTGTCATTGTCTTTTCCACAAGTCACAGCCAGTCAGCATGCTAGTATCTGTTAGCATCATCGTACGAAGTTACATCCATTTCAAAGTAGTCCTCCAACTTCCACTGCAGGGTCTCAAAACAGGGTCGATCCTGCGCGTTCTCCTTCCAACAATCCATCATAAGTTCATGTATGAGTTTGGGACAGCCGGGAGGGCATGGCATCCTGTAGCCCTGAATGACCCGATTCATCACCTGCATGTTTGTCATAGCTGGAAGAAACACAGGAGAAGTACTTATTTGACATTTGAATGAAAGTAGTGTAAACTCTAAAATAATCACAGAAAAGAACTCATACAGATACAATAAAATAAAAACAGTAAGTTTCAAATTCAGCTATGGGTTGCATCAGATGTGCATATTTTTAACCCTGGCCTATTTTTAAAACAAGTTCTGACAACAGTGTTTATGCTCTCCTAACTTTAAGGTGTTGCATCAGCTGAAACACAGTGCATTCAGAAAGTATTCAGACCCCCTTCACTTTTTTCAGTTTCTGGATTAGGGGATTTTCTGCCATTCTTCTTTGCAAATCCTCTCAAACACAGTCAGGTTTGATGGACAGACATTTTCAGGTCTCTCCAGAGATGTTCAACAGGGTTCAAGTCAGGACATTTGCACAGTTGTCTCTAAATCCCTCCTGTGTCTTCTTGGCTGTATGCTTATGGTCATGTTGGAAGGTGAACCTTCGGCCCAGTCCTGAACACTGTGGAACAGGTTTTCATAGAGGATATCTAAGTACTTTACTCCACTCAGCGTTCCCTCTACCCTGACCAGTCTCCCAGTCCCAGCTGCAGAAAAACACCCCCACAGCATGATGCTGCCACCATCATGCTTCACTGCTGGGATGGTATTAGGCAGGTGATGAGTGCTGCCTGGTTTCCTCCACACATAACATTTAGAACTGAGGCCAAACAGATCAATTGTGGTTTCATCAGACCAGAGACTCTTGTTTCTGAGTGCACAGTCTGAGAATCCTTCAGGTGCTTTTTTGCAAACTCCAAGCAGGCTTTCATGTGTTTGCACTGAGCAGAGGCTTCCACCCAGCCACTCTGCCTTAAAGCCAGATCAGTGGAGGGCTGCAGTGATGGGTCCTTCTGGAACTTTGTCCTATATCCACACAGGATCTCTGGAGTTCAGTCAGAGTGACCATCAGGTTCTCTTGGAAGAGTCCTGGTTGTGCCAGACTTCATTAGTTTGAGAACTATGGATGCCACTGGGCTCTTGGGAACCTTCAGTGCAGCAGAACTTTTTTTGAGCTTACTCTAGTACCTTGCATCAGTTCTGTCTCTGAGCTCTGCAGGTAGTTCCTTTGACCTCATGACTTGGATTTTGCTCTGATATGCATTGTTAGCCATGAGGCCTTCGATAGAGAGGTGTGCCCCTTTCCAAATCATGTCCAATCATTTTAATTCACCCAGTTGGACTCCAATCAAAGTGTAGAAACATCCCAGCAGAAATTAAGGGAAATGTGAGGAAGATGAACTAATTAAAAGTGTTGTTGCAAGTGATATCAATTTTTTTTCCTATGAATTTCTAAACATTTCTAGAAGTATGTTTTTACTTTGTCATGATGGGGTACTGAGTGTAGATCAATGAGAAACAATGAATTTAAATGACTGTAGCATCAAGCTGAAAAATAAAGGCTTCAGTTCTTATCTAATCCCAATGCTTTGATATATTTTTCATACTGTTTCATAAAAGTTTGCATATTAGTTGCAACCAGTGGAAGTTATTTGAAGATGTTAGTCTGTTCTTAGAAAATCAAGCACAAGAGGCAACAGTGTAACTAACACTGACTTAAAAATCCATCCATCCATTTTCTACACTGCTAATCCTGTTCAGCTGCGCCCTCAAAGAAGATTTAAAGTTGCTTTTTCAATTCAAAATAATTATCTGGATTCACAGTAAAGTTGATCAAAGTCTCACCTTGGTATGGCATCTGTCCAAATGTCATGATCTCATACAGTAAAATCCCAAAGGACCAGACGTCGGATTTGATGGTGAACTTGTTTTCATTCATGGCCTCTGGAGCGGTCCACTTCACAGGGAATTTAGCCCCTTCTTTGGCTTCATACACACTTTCACTCTCTTTCTAAAACAGAAAAAAAGGCCACAAGAACATTTTTCACTGTTAGTCATCTTCAGTGTAAAAAAAGCAAAGACAAGGAGTGTGGTAAATTCAGAAATTACTGAATTAACCCCCCTTGTGGACGGCCTTGTCTGCACATGACTATTGTTGAATGTTCCTGGCTGTTCAACCACCTCCAGGTACAGTGGGGTCCCCGGTCTCTGGCAACTTTATTTTGGGGGATGCAGGCTGAAAAGGTTGAGAACCCCTGCCCTAAGGGACCAGCAGAGCATTTCACAACCTAAATCTGTGTTTTATGGGGTGGTTTCTTTCTCTGATGTGGTTTTGTAGAAGTATAACTCAGGCCTGTCATTTCTTAGGTGGATGCATCCAACTGCACTTTGTTTGATTTTAAAAAAAATGGCTAAAATGCACGGGTAGCAACTGAGACCATCAACTTCTGTACCATGTAAAGCAGTAGGAAGCTGTTCTCGACTGCCAAGGGGCAGGTCAATGGCTGTAAGACATCACATGACATATTACCAGAGCATTAATGTATTCTGTCAGTAGTAATGTGAAAGAAAGAGAACACAATGTTACATAAGACTGTCTGTGTTTACAGACAGGTAGGGAGGGAACAGAGCTTTGGCTTAATAAAGGCGGTGATAAAAGGCCCAGGTGTTTGCTGAAGGTTCAGATGACATGCTATGCAACTCCACAGTGAATGGCAGTAAATAACACCTGCATGTGTAATTAGTGGAGAATGCATGCTTGCTTTGGTTTCACTTTGAGCCAGCTGATGCAGGTACATCAACAGAGCTTCAAAGCTTTATGTTATTATTATTTCCTGGAGCGTGGTATGCTTTCATATCTTTGTGGTAAGTGAAAAGACCTTCGGCTTCAGAAAGAGAAGTAAAACTACAAACTCACCATGAAGACCCTGGCAAGGCCAAAGTCGGCCACCTTGCAGATGTTGTTCTCTCCCACCAGCACGTTCCTGGCTGCCAGGTCTCTGTGGATGTAGTTCTGTAACTCCAGGTAGGCCATACCTGCTGCCACCTGAGCAGCCATCTCGATCTGGTCTGAGAGCTTTAGTGTGGCACCCTTATCCTCTGTGAGTAAGATCGAGAGCCACAGAATCAGTCCAGGTATGTTGGGTTTATGGTTAGTGACAGAAAAACCTCTGTGTCAAATGGTGGCACACAAGGTTGGATGGTATAAATTACAGAGGAATCCATTACAGTACTATTATTTCTTTTTGTTGTAATTGATAACATCTGAGCTGCTCTGAGCATGCTCCTAAAAACAGCCCTAGAGTCCTGTAGAAAGAAATCTGTGCTTTGCCTCCTTTCAATCAATAACAGCCAATGATTAAAGTCCACAAACTAAACACGAATAGTTCTAATGTTTTATGTAATTATCCTGTACCTTTTACTAGCACTCATTGATAGAAGTCACTGGATAACCTAACAACAGCCAGGACTACAAGGAAGTGAGATCCATTATGTGGGGACAAAGTCTTGATTTATAACAGCCTGATATTAAATGTTTTATGCTTCTGTAACTCTACCATCACCTGATCTTTGCCACAGGTGAGGATATTGTTTTCAGAGAACAGCAGTAGCTCTGAACTCTGATCCCATCATAAAGTACCTCACGGTCACATGTGCAGAGGAAAGTGAGCTGTCATCTTACTCTGCAGGTACTCCAGCAGGCTGCCGTTCTTCATCAGCTCTGTGATGATGTAGATCGGCTCCTCCATGGTGCACACGGCGTACAGCTGGATCAGCTTGGGGTGCCGCAGCCTCTTCATGATCTGGGCCTCTCGCAGGAAGTCCTCTGGGTCCATGGAACCTGCAAAAAGAGTGGAGAGATGGTAATGTTAGGGTGGCATGAAAGTATGATGTTTTTCAATGGTTCCTGGCTAGAGATGGGATGATATGCTTTATGATTTGATAATAATTTCAGTTCAGAATTTCAGTCAGGAAGACTCTCATCATACATTTTACCATGTTATTGCAAAATGGATGTACAGTTTTACTTGGTGGAAGTACGTCATATTCAAATACACCGCTGTAATAAGAGAAAGAGCTGTTATTGGCTGTAGAAGCTGGGATGCAATAATTGGGATCAGCTGGCCATCAGCTGATCACAGCTGGGCATATGACTACCCTGTCCTGCATGAAGTAAAGCTGAGCATCATTTTTTATGAATTTACAATCCCAATTCTAAATAAAAAAAGGGAATGCAACGCTGTCAGATCTCATAAACCCATACTTAATTCACAATAGAACATAAACATCATATCAGATGCCCAAATTAAGACATTTTACCACTGGGTTGTTTGCTTTTGAGCAGGCACAATGTCTGCTTTTACTGAACAGGAAATTTAAAACAGTTAGGACAAAAATGAAATCTTGGGATGTTTTTGGGGTCTGTATTCTGACTGTTACCCGTCATATATCTTAAATTAGGGTATTGTAATTTTCCATGTAAGAGAGAGTCTCAAAGGTCTTTTCTCACTTCTTTGGATTGTTTAGAAAGCTGCAGCTCTGTAGGTAAAAGTAGCCAGTAAAGGCCCAGAAATAAAGTCATTGAATGCTAAATTATCACCCGTTACTTACAACAAACTATCATTTATTCATGGTTTGTTTCTGTCTTCATTCAGAAATATAAAACACAAATATAACATAGCGTACCAGATTTGAGGGTCTTCACTGCGACTGCCGTGGTGTCGTTCCACAGGCCTTCATAAACTTCTCCAAACTGACCGGCTCCCAGCTTATTTAGCAGCTTGATGGACTTACGGTCAATCTCCCATTGGTCCACAGTGTTGTATGACAGACCGTGGGTCTGTGGAGCCTCCATCTACAAAGACAGGAGGAGTGATAGTTTACAGAGAGGACAATGTGAGCCTACTACCAGTGACTGGAATTAAAAACTACACACAAAACTCAACCATATTTAGATTCATTTGATATGATTACCTTCAGACATGGTTCACCCAGACGAACACAGAGCCCGTCGGCCTGCTCGGAGTAATGTTCCACCAGCTCCTTCAGTGTTTGAAAGGTTCGGGTCCTCGACACGAAGTACTGACCATTCTCCAGTTTTTTTAGTTTGTAGTGTTTCACCTTTCGACTGTCCAGCACTAAAAGAGAAATAAGCACTGTTAAATCAGCTGAATAGTATCTTATCTCTAAAGTTTTCAAAGCAGTTTTTAGTTAAACCATGCCATTACAACATTTTAAGGTCTTTGTAACAAGATTTGAATGAGCTAGAAGTAAGGCTTAATAATTACAAGTAGAGAATGACATTAATATTATTATTTAAAATATGTAAACATATTTAGCAGCAGAATATAGCAGTTTGTATTTGGTGTCATTACTCCAGGCAATCTAGGACTAATAAACCCCCTTTGGGACTGCAGGTGGATAGTATAGTGGTCGCGCCAACCTTGTGCCTGTACTGCTCTGGCCACTTGATGGCTATTCTCCAGGCCTGCTCCAGGCCCATGCCCCATCCCTTTCAATTATCCTCCCAGCTGACCCCTCCATGACACACGTGGTCGCCCCTGGTATGTGGACCAGCCCACTGTGTCCAGAAAACCCAGTATGCAGTGAGTTGGAGGAGACCTGGGAAAGCTCGCCAGGTGCCCGTAAAAGCACAGTTCTGTTCCCGTATCAAGCAGCTGACCCTCCGCGTCACTCCTGAGCACATCAGCATTTGACACACCGTCTCACCAACGAGTCCCAAAAAATTGCTGAAGAGAAATTGTCACAAAGGAGTCCAGCCGGCATCTCTGGCCATCAGTCAACGTCCAGGCATCATAAGAATATAGACAGACTAGGAGGACCAAGGAAAGAAAGACTCTGATTTTCATATGTATGAAACACCAACCACACTGGGTTGCTCAGCGAACCTACTACCCCATGTGCAAGACCAGCTCTGCAGTTGATCTAAGCCAAGGCAGGTGGACTCTCTACATCTTCCACGCCCTCACCATGCAGAGACAAATGGTCGATGGCAGCATCCCCAAATGCCTGGATCTTAGTTTTGGACCAGGAGACGCTTATTCCCAACATTTCAGTGTTCTCTCTTAGCGAGTCAAAAGCCCCCACAAGGACATTTACAGTACATTATCCAGTCCATACATGCACTGAAGAGCGTAGGTGCTAAGATGCACCCCTGCCTCACACCAGAATCAACTAGGAGGAAGTCAGTGTGTTGGTGGTGGGGTTGAAGGCAAGAGAGCAGTACTGTTTCAGCAGAGCTGGCAATGGCAGAGCAGAGGGAGAGACTGGAAACCCTGCAGCTTTAGACCACCAATTGGGAGGATGTTTGTCTAGTGATTGGATAATGATACCTGACAGATGTCAAATCAGTGCAGTGTAGTTCTGCCTTAGTAGCATTTTCAACATATTTATGTAACCATTGCGAATAAGATATTAGACTATTTATTTCTGTGCTGCTTTTTAGTTTTATGTTCATGTTTCATGTCTCATGTTTAATACACCACAGGCTGTACCAACGATACAGGTAGTTCTGAATGACCCCAGTTAGAACGAAGGCTGAACGATGTCCTGATGAAGACTCGTTTCTATTACGTCAGAGTGCCTCGGATTCTCAGTTCTGACTGCCATCTATGGACTCTTTTTGAAAGTTTTCTGGCAAGTCACTGTTCCTTTTTTACATGATATCCTTATCCTGAAGAGCACCTGATCCTGGTTACAAAGTTTTGGATACTTTTGACCCCATGCTGAACTAACCCACCTTTTTTTGACAGAAGGCTGAACAATTCTGGAAAAAAAAAAAAATGCAATTTTTTGCCCAACACTGTGACTGCAATTTAATATGCAATTACTTTTTAAGTTGCTCATCTCATGTATCTCTCAATGATCAATAAATCATTTTATATTATAACAAACACAATATTTGCTAGATTAATCCGAGGCTTAACAATTTGGAAATAAAATGTCTAATTGTGATTATTTTGACTCATTGCCAATTTGATATGAATTTCGTATGGAAGGGAACAAAGATTTTACATGTTTCTCATTTTCAATAAGACAAACAAACACGAAAACAAGGAATTTGGGATTTTTTGCAAAACAATCTGGAAAAAAAAATACACTTGAATGTTTGATGCATACAGCATAACATCTCTGTCTAAAAAAAACGATATTTAGAAAAAGATTTCAGGCCAAAGAAATATTGCACCTATGATTTGAAGACTGTAGTTGCACATATTGTGATTTAATCTAAATTCCAACTGTCCAGCCCTAGACAGAAAAAAAAATGTAAGTGGCACAAGTATCAATTAATATGTGAGAAACATGGAGCTATAAATCCAAGTCTTTATATGGATTTTTCAACATGAACCAAACCTGTACAGAATCAAGACCACAAAACCAAAACCAGGGTGCGAACAAACCTTTAATTGTGTTTTACAACACTTTGTCATAATTGCCTCAGAGAACCACCTGCTGTTAAACCTGCTCTTTAATGAAGATAATCAATTTTGAATAGAAAGTATGAGCTCCAAAAGAGAGTCACATTTTTATTCAGTGTTCTACAGAATCCACTGTCAGCAGGCTGTTACAGAGCCTTCTGTATCTCTGAAAAAGGAGGAAGAAGCTAAGAGGCTTGGTTTGACTGTAGCTGTTACAAATATATCTTGCACATAAAGTACATGTAATTTTTGTACATTATATCTTTGTTTTTTGTTACTGAATTCTATATTTGATTAAGAACGTTAAAAAGACGAGACTTGTGTTTTTATGAGGGCAAAAAAATGACTTTATATCACTTTGAGATCAGCTAAAAATAAGTTTAGAAGGCAAAAACCCCCCAATATTATACATGAGTCAATAGTTTTTGATTGCATTTCATGAAATGAGTAAAGCAAGCATTGGGTAAACATATATCCACTTGAGTGCAGTGTTAATTTTGACAGCAATTTTTAATTTAGTTTTAGTTAAAGTCTTTTGCCAAAAATATCTTTTTGTTTTAGTCACAATTTAGTCATCTAAACTGTTTAAGTTTTAGTCTAGATTTTAGTTGACAAAACTTCCCAACATTTTAGCCGACAAAATTTACAGTAAATTTAGTCGACTGATTGGATCTCTCCCCAGCTTGCCCCGCCACCATGCAGCAAAAGCAGTTGTGACTGGATCTCCCCCGTATCTCATCCCACCTTTTCACACAGCTGAAGTAGCTGTGATTGGACATATGCCTAACTTGGCCCTACTTTCTACATGACAAAATTAGGTCTGATTGGATAAAGTCTCTGTCAAACGTTTTTGTCTCGTTTTTATTTGTTGACTAAAGTGTCAATTAATTTCGTTTTAGTTTTTGTCCTATCTCGTTTTCGTCAGGGGAAAAAAGCTATTAACAAAAACTACAACGAAAATAATTGGATAACAAAATTAACCCTGCTTAAGTGACCTTATTTCTCTCAACTTCAGGAAGTTAACATCTTGGTATTGACTGCCAAATGGTTTTAATGATTCATCATGGAAAGGAGTTGTAATGGAAAGCACTAGAATGAAACAGGGACATAAATTAAAGAGTAAAGGATAGAGTTATCTCACTGATATGAGAGCAGAGACTACTTATTTACCTTGAAACCATAAATCAATCAAGTAACAGTTAAAGGAGGAGTGAGAAACTAAGGAAGTGCTTGTTTTTAAGGCTATCAACTCTAAATTTATTGTTACAGAATGGAGTTTCAAACATTTTCACACTTCTTGTATAGTTCTGTTTCCCCCTCAAAGATATCCTGCAAACAAAACAAATAAATGATAGTGGTAAGGAAATAAAAGCTCTATAGATGAAAGCATACAGCAGAGAAAGTCCAATGCATCTTTTCTTACATTCTTAAATTACTTTAAGTGGACTACACCATACTCCATATTTATTAATGATGGCCAGTGTTGGAGATAAAGCACTCAGAATACTTTTATAATGCATCAAGAACATAAGATATTATTTTCACAGGTCAAATAACCCATTAGTTCTCCTACTTTTTCTTGAGAGTAACCCCATAACTCCACTATTGAAAAATACATTTCCCTTCACCTTTTTTGCCATGATTAAAGAAAAACCTTGAAGCATCTGCACTGTTTCTGTTTCTCTTCTACTTGCTAGCACTTAATCTTTATCCACATGTAGGAAGGTATTACTAAGAAAGGAAGGCTTTCTTCTGTTTTGGCCTTTAATACACAGACAAACTATGCTTTCCTACAGCTGTTTCAGTTCACATGTGTAGCTAGCCAATTCAACTGGTGAGACTGCAAAAAAGACAGCATTTGATTTGAGGGAATATCCCCTTTGTGTTGAATTTAGCTGAAAAACATCATATTGAAACACAAGTTTAAAAGCTTGTGCTATGTTATTTTCATTGTAAAAAATGTGTCTAATAATGAACTCTTCTATGGAGTTAATTGTCAGATCAAATTGGTTTAGATTAATTGTATTGCATAATTAAAGGCTACAAAGGTTATCACATCTATGATTAATGTTAATAGGCTGCAGAGTTAAACATTATGGGCCATAAATAAAGCTCTGTCAGGACATATAATCAATACATGCAAAGGTAGATGTACAGTCCATTACCATCTGGATGCAACACGTGCAATGAGTCAACAGTTTTAATATACACACGTGGACAAAATTGTTGGTACCCCTCTGTTAATGAAAGAAAAACCCACAATGGTCACAGAAGTAACTTGAATCTGACAAAAGTGATAATAAATAAAAATTCAATGAAAATTTACCAATGAAAATCAGACATTGCTTTTGAATTGTGGTTCAACAGAATTATTTTAAAAACAAACTCATGAAACAGGCCTGGACCAGAGGAAGTGAAGGAGAGAGTTGTCTCAGGAGATTAGAAAGAAAATTATAGACAAGTATGTTAAAGGTAAAGGCTATAAGACCATCTCCAAGCAGCTTGATGTTCCTGTGACTACAGTTGCACATGTTATTCAGAAATTTAAGATCCACGGGACTGTAGCCAACCTCCCTGGACATGGCTGCAGGAGGAAAATTGATGACAAATCGAAGAGATGGATAATATTAATGGTAACAAAAGAGCCCAGAACAACCTCCAGAGACATTAAAGGTGAACTCCAAGGTCAAGGTACATCAGTGTCAGATCGCACCATCCGTCATTGTTTGAGCCAAAGTGGACTTCATGGGACTTCATCCCTACTTCATCCCTACTGTGAAACATGGAGGAGGCTCTGTTATGTTCTGGGGCTACTTTGCTGCATCTGGCACAGGATGTCTTAATCTGTGCAGGGTACAATTAAATCTCAAGACTATCAAGGTATTCTAGAGAGAAATGTGCTGCCCAGTGTCAGAAAGCTTGGTCTCAGTCACAGGTCATGGGTCTTGCAACAGGTTAATGACCCAAAACACACAGCTACAAACACCCAAGGATGGCTAAGAGCAAAACATTGGACTATTCTGAAGTGGCCTTCTATGAGCCCTGATCTAAATCCTATTGAACATCTGTGGAAGGAGCTGAAACATGGAGAAGGCACTCTTCGAATCTGAGACAGCTGGAGCAGTTTGCTCATGAGGAGTGGGCCAAAATACCTGCTGAGAGGTGCAGAAGTCTCACTGAAAGTTACAGAAATCGTTTGATTGCAGTGATTGCCTCAAAAGGTTGTGCAACAAAATATTAAGTTAAGGATACCACCATTTTTGTCCAGGCCTGTTTCATGAGTTTGTTTTTAAAATAATTCTGGTTAACCACAATTCAAAAGCAATGTCTGATTTTCACTGGTTAATTTTCATTGAACTTTTATTTATTATCACTTTTGTCAGATTCAAGTTATTTCTGTGACCATTGTGGGTTTGTCTTTCATTAACAGAGGGGTACCAACAATTTTTTCCACATGTGTATGTAATACATCAGCACTTACATAACGAATTACTGTTCTCAGTACATAATGTAGTGATAGAATGAGTTAAAATGGTAGTAATCTTGTAAAATATTGAGTTACTTTTAAAATTAATGTTTGTAGGAATGCACAATCTTATTGATATACCAGTTTCAGCAGTCATTAGCTTAGAAAGTTAAATACTGTTTTTGGCAGATATGGTACTTACAACTGATATTTACAGCCAAAAATATCAGCCTTCAATGGGCAAATGTATGAATATACCAGAAGGTTTAGGTAGTCATCTAGGGTGCTACACACTGATAGAGGCTTACTGTGAGCCCTAAACGTTTTAAATAAAGCCTCAAACGTAAAACAAGTACCAGACCGTCTACTTCCCCTCTCCTCTCTCAGCTGTCCTTGACTCAGCCTCATTTTACACATGAGACATTTGGAGTTCTTTATAATAAAAAAAAAATAGATGTGTGTACATCAGTATCAGCTAAAATGACTTTGGGAATATTGGCATATCGCATATCAGCAAAAATCCAATATTGTGCATCCTTAAACATTAACCCACCTAAACAGAGGTCCCAAACATGGCCCTTAGGGATGCACGATATTGGATTTTTGCCGATATCAGAAATGCCGATATTTACAGATTTATTTTAGCTGATACTGATATCGATACCGATATTTAGTGGGGGTGCTGAGCATCCACACTATTGATATTCACATCTGCCATTTTGTTTATTATTCTTCTAACACGCCGGCTATCTCCTCCTTCATACTTTGTTGTATCGACACGGTTTAAACTTTAAAAATTTCAGTTTCTTTGTCATTCCACTGCTATGACTTTTCTAATTTCTAACTTGTATAATTTTTAAAATACAGCTATTTTCAGCTATTTATATGCTTTTTCTGCCATGGAATGCAATTTTCAGCTACTCTAAGGCCAAATTTAGCTATTTGTAGGCTATTTTCAGCTATTTTAAGGCTACATTCAGCTATTTTTAGGCTATTTTCAGCATTTTTTAGGCTACTTTCAGCTATTTTTATGCTTTTTTGAGCTATTGAATGCCATATTCATCTACTTTTAATGCCATTTTATGCTATTTTATGCTATTTTTATGCTATTTCCAGCTATTAATGTGCTTTTGGCTATTTTCAGCAATTCTTACACAATTCAGCTCTCAGCAGCCCCACGCAATTTCAGCTGGAAATGCAATTTTGATCTAGTTGTTTTACATGACTAAAAATTCCGTCCCTTGAACACAATTTAAGGTTTGAGGATAAAAAAAAGAAACAAACTGTTTTCTTAAAACACACTTTAAAGTTTAAAGAATGAGGATGAATAAAGAAAAAGATCTTAAATTACATAGGTCTGTTGGTCTGGCCTAAATATCGGCAGAAATTTTGATATCTTCCAATACCAATATTGGCTTTTTTTAGCTAATATCTGCCGATACCGATATCAGGCTGATAATATCGTGCATCCCTAATGGTTCTATATCAATGGATTTTGGTAGACTGGTAAAAGTCATCCATTAGGGCAGTGAACCCAAAAATGTTGACCCAGGGACCAGGTCTGGTCAATGAATGCCCACTATCTGGCCCACACTGACTCTTGCCATTATTTCACCCAAAATTAAATGTCATAATTTTAAACATTTCTATAGAAATGTGTTTGTGATAAAATTGGCCTGAAACTTTTTCAGGATTTTGCTTAAATTTTTGAACATATGACATCAATACAGTACTGTACATGTAACACAGACAATTTTGAATTGCTATACTTCCTCTACTGCTTATTTGGACTGTAAATAATGGTTATCAAATTTACAGTACATCTACAAAAAAATTGAGCATGTAGCATTATGGAGTCAAGCCTTGCCACATAATTGAGATCAACTGATCTCACATAAGCCCTCATCAGCTGGCACCCTGCTTAATTGCTCTAAGCACATTATTGGTTAATTGCACTCATGCTGCCATATTTTTAAATGTTCTAGCCTTGCTATGCTTTGCTGCTCCCTCTGCAAGCTGCTTTTTGCAGCCTTCCTCCACCCCAGCTCCTCCTTTATTCTGCTACTAACTTAATGCCATTTTGTTGTCAATGATGCCTGCTCTGCTCTGAGTTTATCACTGCTTCTCACCTGGCCTCAAGCTTTCCTTGTGGGCACAGAAAAGGCAGGAACATGGGCTGTACTATAATAAGTGCAAATTAGTAACTGCTGATAATGAAAAATATTCATAACCGCCATTCATGTGTGTTTTGACAAAGCTGACCTGACTGAACTTGAACACAGAAAACGTATGCATCTTTCAACACTGGCGTTAAAAATCGTAACCAAAATTAGACTTTAAACAATCTTACTGGGGAGCTGTGCATTAGGGGACATTTATGTATCTGAAACTAAAGAGATGTCAGCTGATTGTAGGCAGACCGGACTGAAAAAAGAAGAGCTCTGAGCTTACAAAATTTCCCTCCACATGGTTTATTTCATTACTTGGTAAAACGTGTTTCTTTGTGCACAGGCAGTGCTCTTAAAGCATACAAAGCCTGACGCCCACATAGCTGTCCACACAAATCCCTCTTTGTTCAGTGTTTCATTAAAATGTCAAAATATGCTTATCAGCCATGCATTTAACGGAAAACTACACAGAGAGGCTTCGTGAGTACTCTCTCTGTTTTCTAATTTAGTTGAAAGTCACCAGAAAACATGGTCACATTTTAAACCGTAACACCGGTGTTTGCTCAATCAGTGCTTCTGTTGCAAATGAGATGCTGCTTTGGAAAATGCTTTGATTTACGCTTCATAACATGATTTGCAGGGATCTTATAAAGGCACTGAAGCTTTCTAAGCTTTCCTTTCTGTAGCATACAATAGAAAGCTTTGATAGCCTTGCCTGTTAGCCAGAGATGCACACAAGCCATTTTTTGCAAGTCCAAGTCAAGTCTCAAATCTTTGGTCACAAGTCCAAGTCAAGTCTCAAGTCTCCAATGGTTGTAATGAGCGTTCTATGATCTGCCTCTGACATCCAGTCTGCTTGGACCACTGCATTTTTCTATCTGAGGAATCTAAATCCTGTACTGTGTTATCACCATCAGTAGGGTGGGGTATTGTCTGTGGCCGGCTCGCCGTGGTGAACGCATGTGTACACTTACATATGAACAGGGCTTGACATTAACTTTTTCACAGCAGGCAGCCACTGTGACTAATGGTTACTAGCCACTCAGTGTTTCCAGTAGCCACAGTTCTGTTGTTGGGAATGGATGTGCTATATATCATATGTACCTCTGCTGTAAGATCCCTCATCAACGTGATCAATATCAGCCCTCCTCTTAATAAAGCTCCTCTCTGAGTACATATGAAACACTACAGAGACATGAGCCAGACTTCACTGATAGAGACAGACACTGAGACACTGCAGATTAAATGTTCTTGTTATCTGTCAGATATATTTCTTTAATGGTAGTAATTTTATACTAACACAAAAACACTAACTGTTAATGAACTGCTTATTCTGAAAAAAATAAATAAATAAAAATAAAAAAATCAATCAGCATTTCTTAGTCTGACTCAGACAGATCTTCAACAGAGTATGCTGAGTATTTTTCCCTCCATTCTCCTTAATAAACTTCTGTCATCATGTATGGTGTAAATTTCTTTATATGGGTAAAATCACACTAAATTTGACTTTATTCAGCTGAAATCTCCTGGACCCCTGAGTTAGTAATTTATCTTTTACAGCCTCGTTATCCATCTGTCTCTGTTTCTCGCTGCCTCCATGAACCGTATTTAAAGTTTCAATGTTCCTGTCATCTTTTATGTCCGTTCATTATCAATAAGCAGCAATCCAGAGATTCCAACATTAATTTGTTCCCCATATACATATGATATTAAGGGAATAATTAACCAAATCATATTTTAACATTGCGCACACCCATGGCTCACGCGGGCGACACAGAGACAATCACAGCTGGAGTGCGCAAACAGCACTGATGCTGATCCTCCGTGGTCAGAGGAGCGTTAATGCAGGAGAAAAGAGTTTAGGTATTCTGAAACTTTTGCCCTCAACAGACTGAAGTCTGAAGTCTGAAATCTGCAATCTGCACAACCAAAATGTTAGCGGGCGTTTCAAAGTAGGTGTGTGTGTGAGCGTCGCGGTTGTGTGTCATATGCAGCATGAAGGAGGATGAGGAAGAGAGGTTGGTGCTGCGTAAAAGGCGCACGAACCGTCAAAGAGAAGGGGAGAAAAGGGGAAAAGAGTGACAGGGGGACAAGAGATCCTGATGGAAAAATGAAAAACTGAAGATTGTGGACTTGCCCAAATCACGAGTCCGAGTCGCAAGTCTTTTGTGCACGAGTCCAAGTCAAGTCTCAAGTCACTGATGTATGCGTCTTAAGTGCGACTCAAGTCCAAGTCGCGGACTCGAGTCCCCATTTCTGCTGTTAGCGCATACCATGTAACGTGTCGGCTGAAAATGTTGACTACCAATTACTGTGTGTAAAATGTGAACATCTAGCACCTATTTAACCTTGATATCCAATAGCATTAACCCCAAGCAGGGGTGTGACAGACATTATAACAGGCCTGTTCAATTAGCGGCCCGGGGGCCACATGTGGTCAAGAACCAACTAAAAGTGGCCCAGCCTGTGGTCATGCCAGAGATGCAGAGGGCAACCCGTTTCACAAGTTTTCATAAGTATTTCAGACCCTGAATGCAACACTCAGCGTAGCCTAGCAACAGTCTACCTACAATGCACAGAAATAGCCCCAAAATACCGAGTATAAAACATGTCCCTTTCAACAGTAGCTACAGCTGTGCAAATGTAGGTTTTATGCACTTTAAGATATGCCTGGTAAGATGTGAACAAAATTATTATTTATGGAATTTCATTTTATTTTTTTCAGTCTATTTATTTTATTTGATTCAAGTAAAAAAAAACATTTCTACTAGCTCAGGATATGTTCAAATACAGCTCTGTTGTTGTGTTTTTAGGCACTTTTTGATTTGCTTTTGTCACGTTGCCAAATCTAAAAGGGAGACTATGAATAAAAAGTGCCTATTTTATATCAAATTTATCTGTGTTGTTTTAAAATTTGACATTACCAGCTGCTTATTGGGCGCTGAACATGTCTGGCCCAGCTACATTTCTTGATTTTGAAATTTGGCCCAGTTGAATTTGTAATTGAATAGCCCTGAATCATGACATCAGATGTAAAGGGTTAATAGTTTTGAGATTATCTGTGCTGTACTGCTGCCTGTAAAACAAATTGGCCCTAAGTCATATTATAGTTATCATTTAGGTACAATCTGAAGCAATTAATAACAAGCAATATCGCTTAATTGACAACTTCAGCTGTTAGTCTCAAAGGTTGACACTAATATTCTAGCTCTGTCTTGGTGTAGCTCAGCTCCTTGCTGGTCAAGGAGGAGGAAGATTATCCACTTTTAATGTTTAAACCAGGCGGTATGCTGACTTAAACAAAGCAGAGGGCAACAGCCACAGTAGATATATTATATAATAATTAGTGATAATTAATAGCTCAAAGTCTGAGCAGAGGGTTGATTTCTGTCTGAACTTTTCCTTCACTTCTTTAGGACTTAAATCACAGGTGTCAAACTCAAGGCCCGGGGGCCAAATCCGGCCCGTGGAACAGTTAAATCCAGCCTGCAAGATGATCTCATATTTCTGTTGTAACTGGCCCATCAGTCTGAGGTCTGCAGATTTCCTCAAGTATAAAAATGTGAACTCCTTTATGATCAATTAGGACTCAAACTTAGGATTTTGACATTTAATGTCATACTTTGAGCATTTCAACTCAGAATTTTGACTTCTCATATAATATTTTGAGCTTTAAGATTCATAATTCAAATTTATAGGTGATATTTTGACCTTTATAACCAATTACTTTGTATTTTATCTCATATTTTCAACTCCAAACTTTGACGTTATAATCCCATAGTTTGTCCTTTTAGACTCACAATCTAAAATTTTGAATCATAATTTGATTTTTTGATTTTTTAATTTTATGATTACAAATTTTATTTCATATTTTGACCTTTTATTTGAATGATTTTGACTAATATATAATACATAATAATATATTTGCCTTTTAAAAAACATTATTTTTCTATTTCAATTTCATGTTTTGACCTTTTTTGAACTAATAAATTTACTTTTCTTCGATTTTGAGCCTTTAAACTTATCTTTTTAACTTTTTAAATGTCAAAATCATTTATCATCAGTGCTACGTGTTATATATATATATATATATATATATATATATATAGTTACTGGTGAAATAAGGTTGACAATTTATGGTTAAAAAGGTGACCTGTTAGGCCCTCAGGTTAGACCTGAACCCAGAATCCGGCCCCTGCTGTGATTAAGTTTGACACCCCGACATAAATATTTTAAATGCTCTGTTTGCATTCTTTTGCAACACATACAAGAGGAGCAACCCAATCCAAGTGAACTAACTGGCACACAAACATAACTCCACATTCATGAGAGGTTTGCTAAAATAAGCCAGAAAATGCCATTGAAAAACTCTGTGGCTGTATGATATCTGATTACTGTCAATATTAATGTACAGTTGACAATTTCCCTGTTAACATTAAAATAAAACTAGAAATATCCATTGGATTCCTGCTTTCAGAGGATGTCTGATCGAACAGTTTACCTGAGAGGGACAGCTCTCCTTTCTGACTTTCACAGTTTCTGATGAGGAACGCTCCGTGAAGGTTTCCCTCTGCCAGCAGCATCTTCTCCGCATCCAGCCTCTTGGTGTCCGGAAAATACCATCTACACATCAGGATAAACATCATAAATTAATCAACTTTGACACAATGATTAGAGTATGGTGTTTTCTGAGATTTTAACTGGTTGTAATTAATTTATAATACTCGAAACACTTTATGAAACACAGAAACTTCTACCCAATAGAGATAGCTTTCATTAAGGAAGGATTTTTATAGTATTCAAGATTAATTTCCTGAGTGTTTAACTCTCCTAAAACCATCACTCCTTCACCAAATACGTCCAAAAATGCTGTGTCCTTTGTTTTTCTGAGCTGACTTAGCAAACACAAACTCTTAAAATACCTCCTAATACAAAACACTTAAGCTCAGTCAACATAGTGCCCTACATACTCAGCAGAGCACTAAATGTGGATTAATCAGCAGCTGAGTACCGTTCACGTCAATAGAATCTCACCCAGCTTTAGTGAAATTGGTTCAAATCAACACAACCTGCCTGAAGCTGTGTTGTAAAAATGCACCCTTTCCATTAACACAAAATTATTGATAATTGGTTATTTTAGGTATGAAAAGATGAGGGATGGGTTCAAGTAACGTTCATTACTCACACACTATTTTAAACGACAAAACAGAAAATATTCAGACCCCCTTCACTTGTTTCCATTTTTTTATGTTGCTGCCTGATGCAACAGTTGATAAAAATTGTTTTTATTCCCATTAATCTACACTCAGCACTCCATTGTGACAAAGTGAATAAGAATTTTAGAAATCTTTGCAAACTTATTAAAAATATAAACTGAAAAATTGTGTTGACATAAGTATTCATACCCTTTGCAATAACACTAGAATTTTTTCCTAGACGGTTCCAATGTCTCCTGATCTTTGCTGAGATGTTTCTACACCTTGATTTGAGTCCACCTGTGGGAAATGAAAGCGATTGGACATAATGTGGAGAGGCACAAAGCTCTCTGTAGAAGGCCTCACAGATAACAATGCATACCACAGCTAAAACCAAGCCATGAGGTCACAGGAAACTCCTGCAGAGCTCAGAGACAGGATTGCTGCAAGGCAATGAAGGCTCAAAGGAGTACAGTGGCCTCCCTAGCTCTCAAACGGAAGAAGTTTGGCACAACCAGGACACTTCCAAGAGCAGGTCACCGGGCCAAATTGAGCAACCAGGGGTGAAACGACTTGGTAAGAGAGGTGACCAAGAACCTGATGGTCACTCTGACTGAGCTCCAGAGTTCCTGCGTGGAGATGGGACAAAGTTCCAGAAGGAGAACCATCTCTGCAGCCCTCCACTGATCTGCGTTTATGGCAGAGTGGCTAGACAGAAGCCTCTCTTCAGTACAAATCAAAAATACTCAAAAAGAAATAAATCCTAAAGCTGTGGTTCTGAAGATGCCCAAGAAAGCACCATTTTGGTCCCATCAGACCCAAAGAACTTTCTTCCACTTGACCAAGGAGTCTCTTACATGACCTCTGGTGATCTCTAGTCCAGATTTAATCTGAGTTTTCTCCAACAGTGTCTTTTTCTTTGCCACTCTCCCATAAAGCTTTGACTGGAGAAGAACTCAGCCAACAGTTGTTGTCTGCAGAGTCTCTCCCATCTCAGCTGCTGAAGCTTGGATCTCCTTCAGAGTAGTCAAAGGTGTCCTGGTGGACTCTCTCACTAGTCTCTGTCTTGCACGCTCACTCAGTTTGTGAGGACGGCCTGTTAAAATTCACACATGGGCCATGTTCCTTCTATTTGCTAATGATTAATTTAACTGGACACTGGGAGATGTCCAATCCCTTGGATTTTTTTAGTGTCAATCCCCGGACTTATACTTTAATAATAATAATAAGCTTTTCTCTGAGATACTTGGAGTGTTCTTTTGTCTTCATGGTGTAATGGTAGCAAGGAATACTGATTAGCCAGTGACTAGACCTTCCAGACACAGGTGTCTTTAAAGAATAATCACGTGAGACAAATTCACTGTACTCAAGTGATCCCCATTTCAGTCATTGTGAGACTACTAGCCCCAGTCGCCTGGACCTCTACTGAATTAGGTCAGACACTTTAAAGGGGTGAATATTTATGCAATCACTTAGATTTTTGTTAGATTGATATTACTTTATAGAAACCTGTTTTTACTTTGACATTAGCGAGGGTTTTTTGTGATTTTTTTGTGGCCAAAAAATGCCAAATTATATCAACCATGATTTATTTATAAAATTAATAAAAGTGCAAAACATCCAAGGGGGTAAATACTTTTTCTAGGTACTGTACTTCTATAGCCAAAGAGACACATGGCAGTCTTTTTACATAACTTGATTATGCTCTAAATGAGAACACAGAGGAACTATTATCAGCTGCTAGAACTTGAACGTCCCACCTTTATAAAGTGTTTTTTTAAAAGGTAGTTAGTCTGGCTCTGATAAAATCAAAACAATCTAAAGAAATCTCTAACATTTAACCACAAGTCCATAAAGTCCAGTGTCGTGATGTTAATGTGAGGCACAATAAGGAAACGTTCTGGTTATTTGATCAGAAGTGAAAAGGAAGAAAAATAAACTTGAGCTTTCATTACAACACTCAAAGGCTTCCCTGACTGTGATTCTTGTGCCTACATTAAAGCAGTAGGATTCTGAGTTATGAGACTAATTCTTTCCTGTGAAGTTGACCATCATGATCAGCACGTTGGTGATTCACTGAAACCATGACACAGTGATGCCTAGACTGATGGAGGGAATCAAAACTATTTCAGTCTCTGTGACTAAACGGGAAAAACCAGAGCACAGCTGAGGAGAAACAGGTTTCACATGCCGGTCAAGCCGAGAATGAAGTGCAGATACATGACGTTAGCTTTACAACTCTTAAGTTATACAAGCTTTAAAGAATATAATGCTCTGAACAGGTAGTATGGCTTGGGTAACACCTATATGTTATCTATTTCAAGACTGTTCATTCACATTGAGGTGGCTATTTGATGCCTTAATGTTGTTGCCAAACTGGTTTTATTAAGAATGCAGTCGGAATATCTAAACAGCCAAAACAGCTGTCCATGAAAGAGGGCCTTTTTATACACCTCTGATGTCCCTGTGTTTTTGAGAATTCCCATCTTGGGAATGATTAACCAGTAAGCCGACATTTCCTGGTCAGAGATAATCATTAACCCGCACTTAACTCTGCAAGGCGTGCAATCAGATTTTACAGTGATTTATGTCCCTGGAGCGAAAAAAGGTACATGTTGATCCTTGATGAAGGATTTCTCAGCAATTTAGGATTTGAATTGTTCAAAAATTTCAAAAAGTAACGTTGAAATTTGTGATTAGGAAAGAATGTACAGAAGCCAATGACTGCCAGGGTTATGAGAGAAAAAATAAGAAGCTGCAAATCCTAAATAAAATGAAAACGTTGAGAAACTGGTTAATAATTATGTTTCTACTTTAAAATAAGGGTAAAAGTTCTGGAATTAATGTCGCTGACCCCCAAATAAATAATTACTTTACAAAAATGACTGTTAATGTAAAACAAAGAAAACCATAAGGCTGTTTTTATGCTTATTCATTAAATTAGACTCTGAAAAATGCTTCAGACACTTTTGAATTGAAGACACATTTTGTGTGTTTTGTGGGCAGGGCTTTACTGGTGGCAGAGAGTTAGCTAGTGATAGCATCTGGCTAGAAAGTTGTGGACCATCTGGATGCCTTTTAGGATTATCTTTATGATTAAGCATCAAGACAAGTTATCTTTCTGTGACTTAATAACCCTCAGCAATGAGCTAAGTACTCCTGTTGGCTCAGTTTATCAATTACATAACCTAACAACATAGTTACGGTGGACAGACTTCTCTTACACAGTAATGTGGGGCCTAGGAAAGAAAAACACAGGAAATAAAAATTACAGATGCACGATACTGGATTTTAGTGCTGACAGCTCTCATGACCTCAGTTTCAGAGCACTCCTCACTGGCGTTTATTGATACTAGATTATGAAAGTTGACTTCTGCGCTCCTCAGAAGCCATAACATTGTTTTTAAATAGCTCTGTGGACTTTATATTGTCAGGTGATCAAGGAAATATCACCAAAAAAGTATGAAAACAATACCAAGGAAATGTGTTGTGACATTGGCAGGAGATCTGAAAAGTCTACCCTTGCAGACAAATCAGATTTTCTTCCACTATTGCTGATATAGCTGGTAAAATCCTAGCCCTTCTTGATTTTGATTGGTCAGTGAGAGAGAAGTGACATTAACGATCACAGTACTGCATCAAAAGTCGAAATGTGTTCAGATGAGAGCTCAGAGAAAAATAACAGATGCAACTGAGAGCATTTTCTGTGCTTAAAGTGGACACAAGCCCTAAATGTCTTCACATGTAAATATTTGATTTGGTCTCTACTTAGCTCAGACATGACCAAAAAATATCTGCTATAAATATCTGCACAAATTACAATGCCTGCTAAATTTAAGTTTTTATCTGCTGATACTGATATCATGCAAACAATACTGTAAAAAATCTCTGTACTCAATAGTCACACCCAGGATACTAAGAAGTTGATGTCCCTCAGATGTTTTTTGTTTTTATGTATTATGGATGTACAGAGAGCCAGTAGCATGGCTATATAACACAGCTGTGCAAGACCTGGACTACCATAAACATGGGATCACATTAACTCTTTGTTCACCATTTCATTTATGTTAGAAAAACTAAAATCACTGTAAGAACTGCTATATACCACCATAAATATCTGCATTGGTGGCTATTTCTGTATTCAGCTTAACCTGCATTTACACTGTGTTTAACTGACTACTCTAAAGGTGAGAAAATGCTCAGAAAATGGTCAGAATCCTCACAGGGTCTTCGTGGGTTTATGGCACGAGGCAGTGACGTTGAGTAGAGTGTGGCTAAAGTTAGCAGCTAGCTCTGCCAGCCTTTGTTCCTCTTTACAGATTAAAACCATGCTTAATGTGGTTACTAATCACTTCAGTTGAGTAGTTATATGTGAGTGTAACCCTTTACAGCCAACATACAACTTTACTTCAATTTTTCTAAAATACTGCCATACCACACTGTTCCTACGACATGCTAAATGCTAAGCTTCTCATCCAGCATCCAGCGGAGTGCGGTTTCTCTTGCAGTAAGTCAGCAACCGTTAGCTGAAGCTACAGTGACTACTAGTGGTGGGAGGCTTCATTACGGTCTTAAAAGAGTATTTAACTAGAAAATCAGGCCCATGTTACATAAAAAAGTTAAGATAATTAAACTGACTTGTAAATATTGAACTAGCGAATTTGACATCCAAATTCAACCATTTAGTCAGCTAACCATGTGCATCAATAGTTTTTTTTATTTTGTCCAATCAATCATATGCCTGCATCCAGTATATTTAACTCCTGAATTAAATAATTTTTTTTACAGGAGCAAAAAAGTGACCTGTTGATTAAACTCTTATCTGCTTTCATTGTCAAAATGTTTTAAATAATAAGATAGTTGCAACAATAAAAGTATTTTTAAAAAGAATTGGATTCTGCATTGCTATTAGCTGAATTGTTTTTTAAATTTCAGTATTGTTTCAGCTCAAATTTCCACACATTTTCTTCTTATCACCCTACACTTCATTCCACCGCTTGTGCAACTGCTGGGAAAAACCGTGACGTCTAATCCAAACTGACAGTGATCGTTGCCATGGCAGAAATTGGAAACTTTAAAAAATGATTAAAGAACTGATATTTTCGAACTAATTTTAGTGTCTAAGAAAATAGTTTTGAGGTGCTGGTAGCTCAGTGGTTACTTATGTACAAAGGCCAAGTTACAAATGAGGCCTGTGGCTCCTTCCCCCCTCTTTCTGACTTATCGGACTCTATCCACAGTCCTGTACCAATAATAAAGACCCCCCCACCAAGCCCTACAAAATTCCATTGAAAAAGGAGTTTCAAAGTCAGTCATTAAGTGAGATAAATTCTGATAATATTGTCACACAAAATCTGTTTAGATAAAGTTTACCATTATAGTAACTGACAGAATCTTTTTTGTCCACTGGCATGGATGGGCTTCCGTACAGTCGTCATTATAGACACTATAGGCCTACATAAATATGACATAAACAGTGATTATGATGACGTTAGAATCAAACTTACGGTTCAGCATCGACACTCTCCACAGGAGCCACATAGTTCGCAGGGATGTAGCCCTGTTTGGAGGCTGAGATCCCGGTCAGAGCTTTAGCAAACCACCACTCTCCTGCACTCTTATCCAGAGCCTCTAAAGTGTCTCCAGCGTTAAAACTCAAGTCCTCCTCAGTCCGAGCAGAGTAGTCGTACTGAGCGATGTAATACACATCTGACCTGCCTGCCTGAGGTTTCACACTTCTTTCCACAGCAGGTTTAGTCTCTGAGAGTTTAACAGCTCCGCGATTCTCGATCACCGTGGCTGATTTATCCGTGCTGCTCTCTCGGTTTGGCTTCTTAAAACAAGCCAGAAAACTCTGCCAACAAGCAGACAGACTCTTCTGGATCTCCATGGTGTCCTGGTCGTCAATCACAGCGAGTCATTCTGGATTAAAAACGGAAATAGTGATGAATCGATCCTCGCTCTTGATCCAGACTCCATGGACTGAATCCTTTTATTAATCCTGGTCAGCACAGCGGCGAGTTTTTACCTCCAGATCACACCCAGCTCCAGGTAAAAAGTGAAGTTTCCTGGTCCAGAGTTTCGTCTGAGTTCAGAGTTCATGTCCCTCTGAGACAATCACCCAATCACCTGCACCTGCTCAGGAATGGGGAGCGGCTCGTGCTCTGTGACGTAATGAGCCATGTAGGAGGAGGAGGAGAGCACCTGGGAGCTGAGAGCAGCAGCAGCAGCGGAGAGGACCGGATCTAGACGTTTGGAGGCCCCCCAGGCAAAGACCAGCACGTGGACCTTCCTCATTTAGCTATAAACAATCACAGCATGAGCACAAAATACTTTGAACAGTGGAACAGTGGCACCTCAATGCCTCTAGGTCAGGGAAAATATATATTAGTGCTTTTACTCGATTAAGAAAAATTATTAAATTTCATTAACCCTCGCTCCCCTGTAATCTTTAGCCCCCTCTGTCCTTGTTTGTCCATATTCTGGACATACAGAAAACTGTTAATAAAATAATCATTTTTCAACATTTTTGTTTTTACTTTCACAGCTTCAGATTTCTTTAACAACTTAAACACTGACCACTAAAAAAATAAAAATTAATATAAATTCAATGTTACATCCTTTTTATGCCAGCTATTGTGCACCATGTCACTGTTATTTTTATGGTAAAAAAAAAAACACAAAAACACCATATTTCCCAAACAAAATGGTCTAGATAGAAAAACTTTTGAAAATAAATACAGTCTGGGCCAGTGAGATAGCGTCCATGCTAAACAGATAAGTCAATCGGTGGATAAAATACGCCAGTTTTACCATCCTTTTGTCGAGCCTCCTCCTCTCCAAATCATATGCGAACAAATGTATTTGTTTATGTTAGGTTTATTTTATGTACAGGCATAAAAAAATCAGAGGATATATGTAGGATATGAAACAGGAACACACGCATTATTACCTCTAACCAAAATGAAACCGCGATTACGCTCATAGACGCAGATTCACACCCAGTCGCACAATAGGAGCACATAAACTTTTCCTTACACATGTAGCCCACTCTCAGGCGTCCATATTTAGTGGCATGAATCGGTTCATTTAATTCTGATGATGTTTAGTGAGTGAAATAGCGCTTCAAACACTCTGAGTCCATGGAAGACGTCCTGCATGCGCGTTGCTGAAGGAGTTAAAATGGTGCGCTGGCACTATCTGCTGGATCACTGTGGAATGGTGAAATTTAGAGCCCTGGTGATCAAGTGACTGCATAGAAAAGGTTGCTATATGTTGTTTTGGTGCCATAGACACACAGTCAAAAAAGTGTTTTTAATGGAAGTCTATTGTCCAGATTTTGGACAAACAAGGATGGATGGAGCTATTGGGCGTCAGCAGAGTTCTATGGGCAACACTGCTTTTCCCTTTTTTTTTTAATATGAAGAAAAACAATAGCTTTGACCAAATTTGATGCCTCATTCTATAAATATGTAACTATCAACTCAAAATAATGATGATAAAAATGATGAATGTCCTCAAAATGGACATAGTAGGATCCCAGGGTTAAATTAAACCACTGAAAAAGGGTCCAGTTCTTTTTCTCCTTAGACCAGGTGAGACACTGATGATGTTGTCTGTGGACAAGGAGTGACACTAAGAACAAGACACTTGTAGCCCATGTCCTGGATGTCTGTGTGGTGGCTCTTGGTCTACTGACTCTGGCCTCAGTCCACTACGTGAAAAGTTCCTATAAGTTCTTGATTCTGCTTTGTTAGAAAAAGATAAAGTTTGACTGGCTGTTAGATCAGTGATGGACTGGTTATCTGGATATCAGGCAAATGATCCATCCAACTGTGTGCCTTATGGGGGAAAATGATAGAAATGCCATTAAAACAAATTTTTTCTCAGCAACCTTTATAACAAAAAACATTACTGATACTAGCAAAAACATTTTAGGCCCAGCTTATTTTAGTAAGGATGTTTCCCCCTGCTTTTTCACATGGTAGTGAGAACTGAAAGCTCAAAAAGCTCAAAGACAGGACAGAAACCTGATGTTTACACAGCATCACTTAGCAAGGAGAAAATGATAACGTGGTTCTGAGTGACCAAAGGGAGGGGCAGGGAAAAACAGAGGAAGAGAAGAATGCTATGTTGGCTGAGGGTGTGAAAAGAGCAGAAATAACAGATTTATTTCCAAGACACTAACAGAGGAATGCATGATGAGAATAGGTTGTCAAGAAGAGATGAAATACGATGGTTCTTTTTTTTTTTTTTTTTTTTTGCATAGCTGCATTTTGTAAATGTTTCCAAAAAACGTGAAAAACACACTTGCAGTTTTCTATCCATTTTTAATGCCTGTGTGATCACACTATCATATCAACTAAGTTTTGAATGCATGACTTGCTACAATGCCGATGTAAAAACATAATAGGAAGTATTTGTTAAATGTCATAAACTGCTGGCACATTCTCCTCTAAGACTTATGGAGGTGAAATAGGTCTGCCTCTTCAGCCCTTGAAAGGTTTTAAATCCCAGATATTCTTGGATGTGGGGTTGACAGATGGCAGGGGTGTCAGACTCAATCACAGCAGGGGCCGGATTCTGAATTTAGGTCTGACCTGAGGGCCTAACACGGTCAACATTTATCCATAAACAGTCAAACTAATTTTTACCAGTGGTGAAAAATAACTAAGCACTGATGATAGATGATTTTGAGATTTAAAAAAAGTCAAAATGATAAGTCAAGGCTCAAGATCTGAGATAAAAAGTCAAACTTTTTAGTTCAGAAGGTGAGAACATGAAATCGTAAGTCCAAAAATTGTTTTTCAAAGGCAAGAATATGAGGAAAAAAAAGTAAAAATCATGAGTTTTAAAGGTAAATATATGAGATAGAATTCAAAATATTAAGTTTAAAGGTCAAATTATAAGATAAAACTGGAAATCATGAGCATTTAAGGACAAAATATGAGAAAAAAAATCTAAATCATAATTTTTAATGTCCAAATATGAAAAAACATCCAAAATGATAAGTTTTATTGGTCAAATTATGAGATAAAATTATACATTATGAGTCTTAACAGTCAAAAATAAGATGCAGTACAAAATAAACAGTTTAAAGGGTCAAAATACGAAAGAAAAAATCAAAATAATGAGTTTTTAGGTTCAAAATATGAGATAAAATTCAAAATCATGACTTTCAAAAGTCAAAATATGAGATTAAAACTTGAAATCATGAGTTACAAAGATCGAAACATCAGAATAAATTTGAAATCATTAGTTAAAAAGGTCAAAACATGAATTAAAATGTAAAAGTTAGAATAAAAAATGTCAAAATGTTAGATTAAAAATAATATTATAGTAGAATATAGTATATATAAAACATATAGTTATACTTATTCTCACACTTAACTTTTTCACATTTTTATGCCTTAAGGGTATTTTAAATCATCGAGGTTAAGTTCACATTTTTATACTGGAGGAAATCTGCAGACCTCATACTTTGGGACAGTTATAATAAAACTATTAATGATTTTGCGGACCAGGTATAACTGTATCACGGGCCAGATTTGGTCCCTGGGCCTTAAGTTTGACACCCTGGGTGTTTGGGGTTGACAAGTTAAGACAGTTCTAAGTCCCAGTGACCTCAGAGGGCCCCCCAAAAAGTTCTAACATTGGCTCATTTTTGTTTATATTTAATTATAATCTTATCACTGTGTGAACATATTTTCCCACAGTGTGCTTTTTACAATAACTGCTTTATTGTGTTTCCTTTTGTTTTTTTTTAAGGTGATAAAAGAAATAGACTTCAGTCCCTTCATATTGCTGAATGCTGTCATTATTTCATTATCTAAGTTATCCTTATTTTTCAGTTTTAACAGCAGTAAAATCCTTTTTTGTTTGCTCATCATGATTTTAATGTATTTGAATTTAAACTGAAAAACTTGACTATAAAAACTTGCTACATTCAGGAAAGGAGGTTTTAATGTTTGGTTTGTGCAAATCAATCATGACAAACAAACAAAAAAACAAGCAAACAAACAAAACACGGTTATTGAAGCTTAACTGCTTCACTTTACAATGAACCATATTTTTGCTGAGCACCATGGGCCCCCCATGTGGCTGAGCTCCAGAAGGCTCTACCCCCTTTTCCCTCTTTATGGGTGGCCTTGAATGGGAGTCCCTGTCAGAGGATAATGAAGGTCCTTTAGTGGTGCTCAGCTCCTAAAAAGACTGGGACATGTTACTTGTAGCATTTCTTTCATGTGTCCACCACTTTCACTGAACAAGTATTATAGCTATTACTGCACGTTAGCTTTATTTCTATTTAACAAGTGTATTGGCACATGTATTAACATGGCATTTGTACTGAAAGTGTTTTGTAATGAGATGTAAACGTTTCATTTTCTAAAATCATTAGGCTACTTGTACATAACGTTTTGATTGCATGCCTTGCAACAATACCTAAAAATAACATAAATTTAATATAGCTTGTGTTGATCAACCTGTAGGTGTATTTGCTCCATCACTATTATTTAAAAGGCGCTGGGACTAAACTACGAGCTGCTCCATATCCCCTGCAAAGCGTTTATAACTCAGATGTCGACGCGGAATGCGCATTCTAAATTCACTCTGCGCACCTACACGGAGCATTACGGCTTTGTTTGTTCCACACCCGGAAGCGCTGCACGCTCTCTGCTTCACTCGCCTCTCTGCCGCCTTCTTCTGGCTCACGGGAGTCAAACTTCTGCCTCCTTATGGGTAATTAACCGACTTTAGCCGGTCAGCGGTGATCGTTCGGTGTGAGGAAAGCGGTGCTCGGTGACTTTTCTTTGACTGTGTTTAAAGAGAAACGGCAGAAGCGCGTTCACAGAGCGCAGTCCTCGCCGTCACAGTGACATTGACTCATCACTGTGTTTGTGCCGCCGAGCACAAGTGAAAGTCTGAACAGTAACGGTCTGTCCAGCCTGTGTGAGCCACAATGAGCGAATACTTCAGCCTGTCGGACTGTGATGTGATCGGCTTCGACCTGGACCACACGCTGTGCCGCTACCATCTGAAGGAGACCTCCAGGGTGAGCAGCTAGCTCCGCACATCACCATACGGTGGCCGTGACGCTTCAATCCGCATCACATCTGGATCAAAAATAGCACGTCAATACGCGGCACGGTCACTTAATGTCAGTCCAGTCTCTGCTGCAGAGATGATTAGAGGCTGATCCATGTGTGATTTAGTGGAATAGGTGTGAATGTGGGGATGTGTGTGAGGTGATGCGATGCTCCTGATGCTGCAGTCACTCTGCGTGACTCACAGGTTGATCATCATACATGCCTTTGAATCCTCTCTGTGGCCTCCTGTCAACAGCAGCCTCTCATCACAATGCTTTCACTGTTTAAAATAACAAAGCAGATTCACAGGCAGGACATTTTATGGCACTGATGGACAAAAACAAACATTTATGTTAGATATCAGCTGATCATCCTGTGTGTTATCAGGCCTGTGGATCAATTATGATCACTGTTATTCCCTGAATGTCAAAAATCTGCAAATACTGTCAAAAGAGAGGCCTATAGGGTTTGTATGGAGGAGGAATTTATTAGGTAAAAAAGACTTTTTAATACTAACTTTATATTTAGAGGGAGCAGGGGTGAAATGTGTGCTCATTATGTCGTCAAAACATCAAATACTGAGAAACAAAAGTAGGCTAGAAGTAAAAAAAGGAGATGTTATCTTTCTATAAACAACATGGCACACTATTTGGCTTTGACTATGGTCTGTAGCACACAGCGAGAGAGTTGTTCCTCATCACATCCCAAAACAGCTGTTGTGATTCAGGACGTTTGTGGGGAAGGGGCAAAATAACATAAAGGGTACCTGCTGTATGCTGCGGGGCTCCAGTGCAAGAATGCCCATTAAAGGGATACTTCAACATTTTGGCAAATTTGCCCATTGCCATAATCCCTATAGTCTAAGTAAAAGGTTTGTTTCCTTTAGTTGTCGGTGCAAGTTGTTTCTAGATCTGGGGGGAATGCAAGCAGGGCCTGAAAGAGATGGACATGAGTCACATGACACATTTGGTTTGCAAGAAGTGCTAAATATAAATAAAATACTCTAAAATACGACAAACATGAGGGCAAGGCTAATGCAAAATCAGCTAAACAGTATACAAAAATAGTATATACCGCAATAAATGGTGTCGCAGTGCTCACTGTATTGCAAAATGTTTAAAATCTCAATAACATCGACTGAAGTATCATGATAGTATCGTATCGTGGGGCCACTAGTGATTCCCATCCCTAAGAATAAGGCATTTCCCCAGATTTTACCCTGAAACATGGCACAAAAGGAGGGGCTTTGTCGATTTTTTTTTTCCCCAGAAATGAGGCATCTTTTATTTCTTTATTTAACCTTTATTTATCCAGGTTGGTCCCATTGAGATTAAAAACCTCTTTTTCAAGGCAGACCTGTCCAAGACAGGCAGCAGCAAAAACAAAAAGTTACAGACAGAAATACAAAGAGAGACAAAGTACAATTTAGAAAGCACAACATTTTTGGATTTAAATCATCTGTGAGTCATATCTGGGAATCAATTGTTCAAACAGCCAAGCTAAAACACCGACATCCTATAGAATCTGCTTCCATGTCTTTCATTTTAGATTTAAAACATTTATGGACACCACTTCCTTGAGATGGAATTCTGTTTTGCAAAGAAAGAGGGCACAGAAGAAGGCTTGTCAAATTTTGCCCAGTAGGGCATTAAGGAAGGCATTTGTCAAGTTTGTCCATTTAGAGGGCAAAACAAAGGCATCCGTAAAATCTAGCCCATTAGAAGGGAATCAAATCTGTTATTTCCAAATTTCAACATCAAGGAAACATAAGTGGAAGCATTTTGACAAATTTTGCCCATTAAGAAAACATCGAAGAGGCAAATTCTCAAATTAAGCCCAGTCGGAGGACATCAGATATGTCTAGTTAGATGTCAGCAAAGAAGGTGCTTTGTCAAATCTTGCCTTAAAGGGTTCATCAGAGAGATATTTTGACCAGTTTTTCCTAGAAAGAGTGCATCAAAGATAGCATTTGTCAACTTTTGCTCAGAAAGCGAGCACTGAAGAAAGCACTTTGCTATTTGTGCCCACTTGGAGCGCATCTCAGGGCAGTTTGTCACGCTCATCTTCCAGTGTGGCGTCTAAGAGGGCACTTAAGCAGCATTTTTAAATATTAGAGTGTCGGGGGTGATTGCCTTCTCTGCCCCCATCTGAGTCCTGTAGTGGTGTGACTTTATCTAAACTACCTGGTTGGAGATCCATGTTCTCATGCTGTTATTGCTAATAAGGAAAGGTGATGTTTACTGTACCTCTAACCACTAGCTACTCAGTACTTTAAGTAAACTAAGAATGAAATACTTTTAGTAGATTAATAGGCCAGTAATGATACTTCTACCTAAATTTGAACCAAAGTAACTGTGCTTTTACTCAACAGTTTTGTATTGTTTTCATCTCTGATAAATAAATACATGAAGTCAGAATGCAAAGATTGAAATATGTAAATCTAAAATAAAAATGAAGGGAAATTATGTAGGAAAGTACTGAGGTTAAGTCCTAATTCAAATCTGAAAATTAAAGGAGCTAAGCATATTGTTTCATTGTACAATATGTAGGATTTTTACACTGAAATCTCTAAACTGATTTGAAAAGATGACAACACCTGTGTTGTGTTTGTTTTTAGCTGATCTCTCACCTCAGATCTGTCTAACAGTTTACCGAGCCAGGAAAATCAATAATTGTTATAGCTGTAGTGATAAATCAGGGACTGGTACAGGACACTGCTGTTGTTTTATTGCTCTTAGATGGATTACACCCCAACTCCAAAAAAGTTGGGCCGCTGTGTGAAGTGTTTATTCAAACAGAATTATTCACAATAGAACATACACAACATATCAGATGTTGAAACTAAGACATTTTACCATTTCATGAAAAATATGACCTCATTTTGAATTTGATGGCAGCATCTTATCTCAAAGAAGTAGGGACGGAGCCATTTTTACCATTGTGTATCATCTCTTCTTTTAACAACAGTCTGTTAACATCTGGGAAGTGAAGAGATCAGTTGCCGGAGTTTTGGCAGAGGAAGGTTGTCCCATTCTTGCCTGATGTTGGATTCTAACTGCTCAACAGTCCATGGTCTTCTTCTGATCTGGACTTCAGGCAGGCTAGTTCAGCTATTACTCATCTACTGTGAAGCCATGATGTTGTGATGGATGTGGTGTGTGGTTTAGCATTGTCTTGCTGAAACATTCAAGGCCTTTCCTGAAAGAGACGCTGTCTGGATGGGAGCATATGTCGCTCTCAAACATCTATCTATTTTTCAGCATTGATAATTCATTTCCAGATGTGTCAGCTGCCCACACCATAGGCACTAACACAACCCCATACCATCAGAGATGCAGGCTGGAGAAAAGTGGGCTGATAACAAGCTGGATAATCCCTCGCCTCCTTAGTCTTCAGGACACTGCCTCCAATGACCAATGTTGCCAATTAACCTAATTAAATGCAAAAGGCTTCTCCAGCTGTTTCTCATTAGTACCACTTACTTTTCAAGCCTGTCCCTACTTTTTTTTGAGATATGTTGCTGCCATCAAATTCATGAAATGGTAAAATGTTTTAGTTTCAACATCTGACAGGTTGTTTATTTTCTATTGTGAATAAAAATGGGTTTATGAGATTAGATAGATAGATAGATAGATAGATAGATAGATAGATAGATAGATAGATAGATAGATAGATAGATTGAATGATTGATAGATCCTAAAGGAAACTGATATTTCAGCTGCTAAATTTACACACATAACAAGGGCAAGAAATATAACAATGGGGCAAAAGTATGCCTAAGGTCTTATATCATCTCTTACTGCTTTTATCTGTTGAATAATTGTGGACTTTTTGCACTATGCTCTCTTGTTGTCTGTCTTTGCCCTTTGCTGCTGTACATACTGAACATTCCTTGTTTTAAGATAAAGACTCATCCAAATTCTTCATCAAAGCACACTCTAAACAAAATGTGAGAGAAGATCCTGTTTATCTGTTGCGTTCTTCGGTAGGAAGAAAACCAAATGTATTCATGGCATTCAGAGAACATGCTTTCTGTTCCATTCTTTTCATTTGCATCATGCCTGTGCAGCTCATTACAGTAAGGGATGTTTTTTCATTGTTCTCTACGCAGCTCATCTATGAGAGCTTTGCCAGGTATCTGGTGGAGCATAAAGGCTACGACAAGGACCTGCTGAACCTAACCCCCGCTACCTGGGATTTCTGGTGAGTCAGCAGCTGCAGTGTTCCCGGCTTAGAGCAGGAAAACGTGTCATAAAAGGATGTAATGAAAAATGAAACCTGAAACTGGGGTCTATTCAGGTCTAATGACTAATAGGTAGGAAAGTATTTTAATTTCTCCACTTTGCTGCATAAATCAAAATCCCAGAAACAGGCTGTGATAAGCACGGTGAAAACCTTGGAAACAAATTTGTCAGATCTCAGTATGTCCACTTAAATTGCATGTTTTTTACCTGATTTTTACCAGATTGTTAGTCGTCTGAGTCTGTCATTGGGAAAGAGACTCAAGCTTTATTTAAGTATTCAATACTCCTGAATAGAATTTAAACAAATAACAGACTTTGCTCATGCTGTTTTGTTAAAAATCAGAGTTTTGTGTTCAGTTTTAAAGGTCTGGTGGTGGATCTGGAGGATGGAAACCTTGTGAAGCTGGCTGAAGATGGGACCGTCCTGCGGTATGCTTTCATTCTTGTAAATGTAGTTGATCTGTTTCCTACAAACATCTCTTCTTTTTTTAGAGTTGTTTCCACAGGCGTTTGAACCGAAAAAATAAAATGTTTTTGTTTCTTACTCTATTAGAGCGACACATGGAACCAATGACCTCAGTACAGAAGAGATCATCAAACATTACGGTCCAAAGAGGGAATGGAAGCACTTCAACAGCCTCAATACTTCCTTCACAAGATCGGGTACCTTCTACTACCAGGGTTTTTGCCTTTATTTGAGCTGGAGAGAGACAGGAAATGGTGGGAGACAGGGTAGGAGAGGACATGCACTACAAAGTGCACCTTAATCTACATTACAGAAACTTCTTCCTCATCGTCATATTTGCTAGAACTGGTTTGGAATTCAAAAGGTCTTAGGGGAGGAAGTACATTACAGCCAGATGACATCACTACCCAGGATGCAATGTGCAAAAGGCAGTCATGTGCAGCATTTTTTCAGATTTTCTCAAAAATGTAGAAATTTTAGTGTCAGTGTATACAAAATACATATAAATGTCACTTAAGTTATAAAGGCAACAGATTTCTAAGTGAATAATTACACATCCGATTAGGGGAAAGAATAATTATGTTTAGCTGACAGGTTAATCTGACTAAAGTGAAGAAAATACACTCTGTAAGCTAGGTTAACACTGCAGCTGTGGAGAATTGGTTTCCAGAATGTGGCAAACATTAGCATTGCCAGCATTGCCAGATTCTGATCATCTTTGCGGGCTAACATCCATATTCCTGTTCTTAATATCATCTCTCGGTGCTTTGATTGTGAATTTAACCTAGTATAGCCTTTGGGCAACTTTTTCTTTATTTCCTACATGAAAATACTGCTAAACCACACTTTTCCCATGAGATGCTGTCAGTTCTTTAAATTTTACTTGGGGGGTACTGAGGTGGAAAGGCAGTTGTCATTAAGAACAGTTACAGTGGCTATCACGTTGAAACAGAGGCCTGTAGATGACTGTAGATTGGAGGTATTAGCTGCAAAAACTCGACAGAAGCATGACGCCAAAAGAATGAAGAAACAGAATATTTGACACCTGTTTTTATGAGAAAAAGTGTTTTCAAATTGGAGACTCCAAAAAGGTCATCTATGGTCAAATACTCATTTTTAAAGGCTGCTACTCCTTATTGCTTCAACAAACAAGCATCCAGAATCACCATTAGTATTACTGGAGCAGAAATAGAGGAATGAGTACAATAAAGTGCATTTTTGCAACTTTGTGCATAAATATTGAGTATGAAATTAAAAATTTAAACAAGTGTTATGGTGGAGAAATAGACATATAAATTAAGATTTGCATTTCTTCCTGCACTCTTATCTAAATTAGAAGAGACACTATTCACAGATTTTACCAACTTTATGTTTCTGGTGACATGTTAGTCCTTATATGGCCTGGGCAGATGACATCACAGGAGAGACGGGCATCTTCCCTTCAAACCAAGCACTCATTGGCTACTCTAGGCTTTTGACTCTGTAATGAATGTCCCAGTTGGTCAAATGAGGTGTGAATGTAAAGGTCAGAGGTTAGCAGCCATTTTGCATTTTGCTAATGATTGAATTGAAAAATAAACACACAAACATCACAGTAAACACAGTGGACTTTTGAGCAGCATATTTGAAATTATACAACACCAGTCCATGCAGCAGGACTGTTTTTGATGGAATATTATGATCTTACATGATAGTGCAGGAGAGCTTCTAATGGACATTTGCATCACTTTTATTGTTATTCATTTGTTTGTTTCCACTCTGAAAAATGCTTAGGTTGTGGCTGCTTTGGTGTTTTTTTGCTGGAGTGGTTTTTATAGTCAGGATACTGAGACTTGTAACTGGTGGTGTATGGCATGTATTATACTTACAAACAGTAATTTTGTGCACATCTGAAATGTTGACAAAACAAAACATACCCTGCTGCTGGTCCTTAGATTTTAAAATGTTATAGATTAGTTAAGCTGACTGATAACTTTGCTGTCTTCCATGGGATCTGATTTTGACCATTTAGGTAGCTGTCAGTGCACCTCCCGAGTCAGCAAGTTTTAAGATGGTTCCTTTAATAACTGTATCTCTCTTCCAGTCAGTGGCAAAAACTAGTACTTCGAGTGTTTGGATGCATTTTGATTAAGCATATATGTCCCTAAGGATAAAGTTGCTGTCTAGCTTGATTTGGGCTTGATGACCACAGCAATTTTCGGCATCAATTCCACAACCTTTTTGCACCTTAGACCCAAAATTATTTTGAAATAGGGCCCCATCTAAAAATAAGAAAATTGCCCTTAAAGTACTTGTGTGCATTTTCCCTAGTCTTTCTCTTGTCTTTTTGCAGCTTTTGTGACACGTATCACTTTTGTTCTGGATTTTTCAGCAAAATACTACTTTTATGACAACTACTTTGACCTACCCGGGGCCCTCCTCTGCGGACGGGTCGTGGACATGTTGCATAAGGTAATATTTTTAAAGTGCTGTTTATTTTTGTCAACTATTTGGAATTTATGAGTACAAACATGAAGAAATACAACCCTTTTTTTTCATTGCAGCGTGGAAATGAAGTCAATTCCGACTTTTGGAAAGACATGGTCGCTGCCATCGACCACAATTACAACACATCTGCATTCAAAGGTATGTAATTTTTCTAAATCAGCCTCTTCTGTCAAGAACCCATGCTGAAAAAAAGTGAACAATACACACAAAACACAAAGACATAACTTTTCTTTTTCAAACTAGACATTTTATTCTGTGTTTGGTCAGGAGGTGGTACACAACGTAACACACCCTATGGGACACTGTTGTTTTAAAAAAGCAGTTCAAATTTCTCGTTCTGTGTTTTTCTGCTTGTCACAGTGCTTGTGAAGATTTGCTGGTCTCTAGTGACATATTGTACAACAGTTTGGCATGTCTCTTTTCTTTGTATCACAGGAAAAATCTCGAATAATAGACATTAAAAACAAACACATGTAAAAGGCATACTGTAAATGTTACAGGCAGATGTAAAGCACCACTTAAGAAATCTTCCAATATTTTCTCTTGTTTACAAATACTGTAAGGCACACACGGTGGGGGAACTGGGAAAAAGAGTCAAGTGAAAGTATGAATTTAAATTTTTACACACCATTAATATTTTTGTTGGTCAAGTATTTCTTTAATAAATGATCTAGTTTTTGATTATCATTTAGATTTAAATGAGGCATCTGTTTGTAAAAATTACCTTTCTTTTATCTAAAATATCAATTTTGAGGTTTTAAAGCGATTTTTTTGCTCTGAGCAGTTCAATGTAATGTTTGTAATGTTGTGAGGTTTATGTGGATCTGTGAAATCACGTTGAGGCAATCAAGAACCCAGAGAAAATGCAGTGGACATTCTCAGCTGCAAATATACCATTACTCTCCTCATCAGGGACCTGGACAAAAACTCTGTCGCCAGGATGCAGCATAAGAACTGTACTGCCTGACATCTGATCCAAGAAGCCCTTGTTGTACTCATCGTAGGTGAACAGAACTGGCTGCTCATTCTTGTAGAGGGCCACAAGTGCGTTGGCACCATTGACATGCATGTGGAAGCTGAAATAGTAGAGGCCTGGGACCGCGCAGGTGAACACACCACTGTGAGCATCATAATGGTGCTCCCCGTTATACAGAACCTGGTTGAACACAATGGGGGTCGCAGCTGGAGGGTAGGCCTGGGTCAGCACAGCACTGAAAGCAGACATGGGGGCCTTCATCATCTCATGGGGCATCACGACCTCGTGACTCTTGACTGGCATGCTCTTCTCGTGGTAAATCATCTCGCCTGGTGGTCCAGGTGGACCAGGGGGACCAACAGGGCCAGGGAGACCATCTTGACCTCTGGCACCTGGAATTCCAGGGGGACCCATTGGACCTGTGAGACCTTTAGCCACTTGACCAACAGGGCCAGGTGGGCCTGGAAGACCTGGATGGCCCTTAAGTCCAGGGGGTCCTGATGGACCGGGTAGCCCAACTGGTCCCATGCCTCCTGGCCTTCCCATCTCACCACTCTTTCCTGGTGCTCCTGGTGGTCCTGTGTGTCCTTTAAGTCCTGGGGCACCATTAGCTCCTGGAAGTCCTGGGGGTCCTCCGTGGCCTTGTGATCCCTTTGGACCCTGGAGACCATTATGACCTGGGATTCCTGGAGGACCTACAGCACCGGGGGTACCTGGTTTTCCAGCAAAACCCTGAGCTCCCTGCTCACCCTTGGTTCCCCTGGGACCTGGAGCACCAACCATACCAATGTCACCTTTGGGTCCTTGTGGGCCTGCCTCACCCTGGAATCCTCTTGCACCCTGTGGACCAGCTGGGCCAATAGGACCAGTAGCGCCTGGTTGACCAGTAAAACCAGTTGGACCTGGCTCTCCTTTCTGGCCAGTTGTTCCTGGGGACCCAGGAGCTCCTCTGCCTCCTGGAATTCCGGGTTCACCTGTCTTGCCAACACCTGGCATACCAGGGGCACCTGACTGACCAGCAGGACCCTGTGGACCCTTGGCCCCCATTGGTCCGGGCATACCTGGGGTACCATTCTGGCCTGGTTTGCCTGGTGCGCCTGTGCCAGGCTGCCCTGTGTGACCCTTTGGCCCTTGCATACCCATTGCCCCAGGAGCACCATCTCTTCCTGGCATGCCAGGCTTTCCAGGCTCTCCAGGATATCCAGTGGCACCGGGTTTACCAACTCCAGGTTTGCCAGGCATACCAGCTGGGCCCATAGGTCCAACTGGGCCTGATGGTCCTTGAACACCAGGAACTCCAACACCTCTCTCTCCTTTGGCACCAGGAGTACCAGGAATACCAGGATGTCCCTTCAAACCAGGCTCTCCTCTATGTCCCATTGGTCCAGGTGCTCCTGGTCCTCCAGGTTTTCCAACAGAAGAAAGTCCAGCAGGTCCAGGGGTTCCAGGTGTACCAGGGGCACCCCTGGGACCCATAGGTCCAGTTGCTCCAGTTGCACCTTTATCACCAGGGTAGCCAGGGGCACCTGGGGTACCAGGTTTACCTGGTGCACCAGGTTTACCCGCTTGAGAGTGACCAGGGGCTCCAGGGGCTCCAGGAGTGCCTGGTGGTCCAGAATGTCCTACACCGCTCTTTCCTGGAGGTCCAGGTGGTCCCATTGGTCCTGGCTCTCCTGGCATACCTGGAGCACCTGGAGGACCTGCAGGGCCGTCCTTGCCTGCAACAACTTGGGACACAAAAGATGTGACATTAATACTGAGGTCACATGATGCACATGGCATGATGTTGTATTTTCAGCATGCTGTGGGATCATCTATGAGTTAAATGTGGTTCAGTTTCATGCTGATAGTAGAATTTATTGTACTGTCTTTCTTGTTCTAAAACTTCATGTTGAATATAAAAACAGCCATGCACAGTACACTTCATGATGCTGCAGATGGAAACTAGAAAATATATAAAAACACAAGAAACAGGGAAAAAATGAGAGGGAACATTCACTAATTTCTTACAAAATAAACAACAAAATTGAGATGCACAAGTGACAGTGCTCAAAAAGAAACTTAATTTTGACAAAAGGAAATACTCCTCCACTTTCTCTCCTTCTTTTTGCCTTCTCAGTGCGTTAAGTGAGAGGCCATCTTGGTTCATGAATAACTGAAGGGTTGGTATTCTCCATGTCACCACAACCTGCCTCAAAACACTACTCCCTGTGATTGTAGGGCTGGTTTTGGGGATAGCACCCCTTTCTTACCAGGATAGCCTTGACAGCACTGGTTTTGAGGTGATGTTCTCAGCAGGCTTATGCGCACAGGCCAGGGACCCAACACACCAGATGCAGTGCTTCTTAATTAGTTTGCATGAACCATAGTGCAGCCTTTAATTTCCCACTGTGTTTGTGGCTGTGGATGTATAGTTAGTGGTCTGACAGTTGTCAGCATCATCGTGGTATATTTCCTGCCACATAGCATGGGGTTTATGGATAGGGTCAGATGAGTTCGTGTATATCCACTAAATTGGCATTGACATTGTTGTCTTACTCACTTCTATATTTATTTTGAGGGTGTATACAGGCATAATAAAAAAGTCTGACTTGTAGCAATGAAAACATTGGCTTTTGATCACGTTTTCTATTATCAGTTAGGGCAGATATTTGTTAATATCAAGTTTACAAAACATATCTAAGTTTAGAGTTTTAATACTAAGGCATGCAGGATGCTTCATCAGTCTGTGTCTTTAACAGATGACAAGGATTTCTGAGGCCCAAGCACTGAGCTTTATTGCATCGGTTCCTAACCTTGGGTCCCAGTTGCCCCTTGGAGGGAGGGATCCCAGAGATTGCAAGGAGTGTTAAAGGCTGTCTGCTTGGAGGTTGTTAAATTCGATCAAGCAAACTAATATCATGACAAAACAATTATGAATTGTGCATACAAAGGTCTTTTTGTTGGAAAAAACTTGAATGTAGGGCTATTTTAATTGGATTTAAACAATAAAAACTGTAGAATTGGTGTTAATTTTTGATGCCCATGGATCACCTTTTTATTCATGTGGGTCTTAAAAACAAGTAAGTGAAATGCTCAAAAGAAAAAATGGTTGGGTACCACTTCTCTGTTGGAATGCAAGTATTTATTATTGTTTCCCACCTGAGGAATTGCATTTTTAGCAGCCTCAGCTTGCTTGAAAACTCACCAAATTTGATTTATGCATCAGACTTGGTGAAAAATTTCATATTTTGGTGCTTAAGTGGATGAAATTTGGATGGAAATGGCTCAAAAATGCCCCTTATGGAATTGCAAGTAGTAGTAGTATGAAATTTGGTAGGCACATGCAGTTTGACAAGATCTACAAAAAGCCTCTTGGGCCTACACCCTTAGGTTAACAGGAAATTCACCGTTTTGAATTAATTCCCACAAGCTGTGGGTTTTTTTTTTTGGCCATTTCCAGCTGTCCTTTTACAGTTGCACCCTCCCAGGGTATTTAGCTTGGATCTTTTTCACTGCTCAAAGAGATCTTAATTACTAGAATTAAAGGTTTTGTTACTTTTGTTCCAAGCTTTTGTTGCTCTCTAGCTAAAGCACTAAATACATAAGCAATCTTTAGTGTGTGCAGCAGAGAGTATTGCTGCAAATGGAAGTTGTTTTGGCACCAAAAATCTGAGCGCATGGATGCTAAAATGAAGTATGACTTGTCAAAAGGTCCAATAGCTGAGCCTTCCTTTTCAAACCATTGTTGTGTTTTGTGAGGAGAGAACTTTGACAAAGCTGTCATTTTCAAGCCACATAAATCCAGCGCTGAGGCCTGACTGAAACCTCATAGTGGATTTTTGTGCCAGGAGTGGACGTTTTTTGGCAGCCAAAAACACAAACTGAACCATGAGTGACCTGCTGCACTGGAGTATCCTTCTTATATACAGACAATATTCCTCCTTATTGCATCTATCCTCATTCAACACCATCTATTTTCCATCCTTTGCATGACTATGAACTGGCTTCATTATCTCAGCTACAGTAAATTTGCTGTGGTTTGTTTATAAGATTTACTGTTTAAACACATGAAAGCGTCTCTGCCCGGTCTTTTTTTTTTTCATTCAGATTGTGTGGGCTGATTTTAACACCACAAAACAGTTTTAGAGGGTGTGTCTGCAACGTGGTAGAAGCATCTGTTTTCATCAAATTTGAGCTCCCGTACTTGCAGAGAAACCACATCAGAGCATTCTTATAAACCAAATTGGAAAAATAAATTCTCCACTGCAAAGTGCAGGATTTGACTCATTGTTTAGCGGGGAAATGGTGCACACTTTTATGCATTGCTCTGGCAATGAGATCATGGTAATTTTTTATGACACGTGCAAAATTGACAGTTAACTTCGCTACCCTTTATTTATGTAGTGCCTTTTTATGGCTACACTGCTACCTCACTGCTGTCTACAGTTAAACACATTCACAGTAGGTTAGCCAGTACAACCACAGCTTTCTGCTCTCAGCCAGTGAGACTTTGTGCTTGGACTGCTGTTTCTTTATGATAACAAAAAAAGCACATTTTGGAAGCTGTCCTTACTGATGTGGCAAAGTTTTGTCTCTTCGTTTTGAAAGGATGATGTAGCTTATTTGGATAATGACTTGAAACTGTAATAATATGAAAAACATGCCTTTCTTTTGAAGGGTTCAGGTTCAAGTTACATCCAAAATCTTTTTAACAATGGTCTGCAGGTTGTTGCAAATAGAATATAACATATGACAGTAGTTTTATGCGTGTATGCTGTCATTGGCACTAAATTCTTATAGGATTAGTTAAAAACTTCTAATAAAGATTCTATAGCTATCTTAAGAGTTCAAAACAACATATCACATCATGGTTATTGCATTTGTCCATGTTTATTTCGTTATTGGAAGAAAATTATGTAAGAGAAGGAATATGGAAAGTCTTTTAGTAGATTTTACCACCATATCAGCCAATCAGGGGATCTCCGGGCCAGCTTAGGGCTGTGCCCAGCACAGACGGAGCACACTGAGCCTAAGCCCTCAAAAATGCATCCAGGGATTAAAAGTAAAACATAATCCAATTAGATTAGGTAAGATTAGCAGGTGAGTCTGTGTTTGTTTGGAAGGTATAGACTCTGTAGTCCAAGACTTTGGAGCACTACGGTGCACAGAGCAGATATCAAATCCAGAGATATTTTGATATATGTTGTTTTTAACCTTTTTTTGTGGCTTAATGTCATTTCCTTTATTTTTTATCACTTTTGTTTCAAATTGTTTAATTTTTAATGTCTTTCACTGTCTTTCGATGCTCTGAATCTTGTCAATATTCCATTTTAAGGCCCTCTAATTTGCTTGTGTGTGAATGCTGCTCTCTGAGATAACTCGCCTTGCCTTGCCTAGTCACTTACTATTCAATATAAATCAATTACAATCATCTATATTTGTGTTTACCAGCAAATTTCCCTCATCACTGAGATGACAAGAGAGCCCACAATTGCAATTTCTGCATAAGAGAAGACAAATACCACTCACCATGACTCTTTACGGGGTAGGGGGTCTTGCTCACTTTTGGCACATGGTGGTAGTACCTCTCGGGGGTCGCCTCAGCCAAAGCCAGGAGGACGAGGAGAACGCTTGTTACCCTAAGGTCCATCTTGGGAAGCAAAACCTGCAAAAAGAGAAGCCATCTTTTAGAACTCAAATGCCAGTCTGCAACCAAAAGACCATCTTAAAGTCACATTGCAATTGTGCAGTTGATGCATCAGGTAATTAACTGAAAATCTCTTTCAAAAATGAAAGCAGCAGATGCAAATAAATGTCTCAAGTCTGTGTGAAAAGTTTCCCTTCTTGAGCATCCATGACTAAGAATATTTTTGCATTTCAAACAAGGACTTGTTGCCTGTTTTTCTCTAAAGTTTTAGCGACTTTAATCCGTCAAACTCTTTTACACAGCAATTAAAAATTGCATTTGATCAGTCACAGACCCAAAATTCTTCCCGTGCAAACCCTTCTAAAGCACATGGCTCATTACACTTGCAACATCAGTGCTCTGGCAGCAACCCTCCCCTCGCTGAGAGCCGGGCTGCTGCAGAAGGGAATCCCCTTTGCACTCAACCAAAATCAGGAAAAAAAAGGCCACCTTACCGGGAAGGTTTACGCTCCGAAACGGTGTGGTGTCGGGCTTCTGCTGTCCCGGCACTCTTATATCCTTTAGATGTGGAGTCTGTGAGTCTGAGCGGCAGCTGCTGCTTCCCAGGGCATTGGGCTCAAGGTATTTATACCAAGCCGGTCTCCAGCATCGTGGAGGATCTACCTTGCGTGGAAGCTCCCTCCCTGCTCTGACGTCATCTTTAATGATGGGTGCCATGTCCTCAGGAGGCCTGTCACGTTAGGGTGACGCTTCTCCCTCTCCTCCCGGTCTCTTCTCTCTCCTTTTCTCACTCTGCACACAGCAGCAGCTTGTCACAGTCACTCATGAGTGACATTATTATAATTTAAATTCTTGATTTATCTTACTCAGATGATGATGGGCGGTTAGGTTTATGAAATGTGGTGGTGTAGCTCTAAAATTTAACATCTTTACTTGCACTTTTTGACAGATGACTCAAGCTTAAGTTTCCTCTTTTTCATCCTGGATTGATCTTGTTTAAACTGCAGGAATACACGTGTTTATGGCTTAAAAAAGCATGTTATTGACTAAGTGGCTTGTTACCAGGTGTTTTTCTGGAAAAGTAAAGACTGTGCACGCCTGACAATATTTTCTTCCCGTCTGAAAACTACTGAGGCTGTGGTCTACGTTGTGTACCATACAGCTATTTTTATGAAGTTTGCTTCAACATAAAATTACTCCCCGGCTTTTAACGGATGCTGGAAAAAGTGGATTTTATTTGCCATTTCAAACTTTGACAAAGATGCCAGGTTGGTCTTTAGGTGCATTTTTAATGTCACCATCTGTCTGATTCATGTTCTGATTTAAATATCCAGAGTTAAAGACAATGATTACGCTGTCAGGTTTGTGTCTGTGTCTTGTCTTGAGAATATCCACACGTTGATGTGAGGTTTGCTGCAGGAAACCACAGTGCAGCTTCAAGACACCAGGAGGCAGGATTGAGGTTTAGTTCTGAGACACTCTGCAGCTGAAGAGGAGCTGGGGTCTCAGTGAAGCTCTGTTTTTAGTGGAGGACTCACAATGATCAATCTGCACACTTGTCATATCACTTCAGGGGCTTTAAAAAATCTCAACCAAGGTTTTTGCTCTAAAGAGCCACCATTTACAAGTTGTTTGAGCACTCTCTTTAAATGGATCAAACCAGACTTTAAGGTAAGTTTTGTCATAATAAAGGATTCAGTTAAGTGCTCTGTGGAGTCAGAGTAGGAGATTGTAAAAGGGAAAGTTTTTTTGAAGTGAGGTTGTTAATATAATTTACAGACTGTGTAAAACATGGATGTAATCTTAGACTGCGTTCACACACTGCAGGTAAAAGTAACTTGAATCTGTTTCCTTTTGGACAGTGTGAACGGCACGTCATGTGGAATCTGATCTTTTCAGATCTAATTTGGGCCAATTTCATATTTCACATAAAAGTTGAAGGGGCAGATCCACTAAAGCACAGGTGTCAAACTCAAGGCCCGGGGGCCAAATCCAGCCCGTGGAACAGTTAAACCCGGCCTGAAAGATGATCTCATAGTTCTGTTCTAACTGGCCCGTCAGTATGAGGTCTGCAGATTTCCTCAAGTATAAAAATGTGAACTTATCCTTGATGATTTAAGATATCCTTGTTAAGTCACACAATCTGAAAAAGTAAGGAGTAACGATGTTTAGATCAGAAGTCAGGAATGTGTAAAGAGAAATTAATTGTGTTTTAATTTCACATTTTCAATTTAGTGTCTCACAATTAGGACTCAAACTTAGGATTTTGACTTTTAATTTCATACTTCACGAGCATTTCAACTCATAATTTTGACTTCTCATATAATATTTTGAGCTTATAGATTCATAATTCTTATTTTTAAGTGATTTTGGACCTTTTTAGCAAATTATTTTTTATTTTACCTCATATTTTCAACTCCAGACTTTGACTTGTTAGACTCACAATTTAAAATTTGAATCATATTTTGACTTTTAACTTCATGATAACAAATTTTATGTCATATTTTGACCTTTAAACTCATGATTTTGACTTTCTTTCTAATATATTTGCTTTTAAAAACATTATTTTTCCATTTCAATTTCGTGTTGTGACCTTTTTTAACCAATTAATTGACTTTTCTCAGATTCTGAGCCTTTAAACTGATCTTTTTAACTTTTTAATTGTCAAAATCATTTATCATCAGTGCTACATTTTTTTTTTTGTTTTTTCATATTTTATTACAGGTGAAACAAGGTTGACAGTTTACACTTAAAAAGGTGACCTTGTTTGGCCCTCAGGTTAGACCTGAATCCAGATTCCGGCCCCCCGCTGTGACTGAGTTTGACACCCCAGCACAAAAGAATGGCACATCTTCTTAAACCGTTTTAGCTTTGCAAATGGCATAGTAGATCCAAAGAGCATGTGCAAAGGGGAAATCCATGCAAAGTGCACTGAAAATGTATGTGAACTGCTCAGCCAAGCAAACAGCATCCTGCCCCACTTAAATGTTTGCAAATGAGGAGTAGGGGAAAAATTCTGTGCAAAATTGCCCCTCAGCCTCATGACATATAGTAATAAACCCACAAAGGCAAGCGCTAATTGTGAAAGGCCAAACAGTGTTGCAGTTTAACACTAAATTTAACCAGATCTACCAGTTTTACCAGAAACACCAGTTTTATTAGTTTGTTTTCAAAATGATTCCGTTGAACTACAATTCAAAAGCAATGTCTCATTTTTGTTACTTAATTTTCACTATTATTGCTTTTTTTTGTTTCAAGTTTGGCTGCACAGCAGGCAGGGCTAGCATTTTTGCCTCACGGCAAGAAGGTCTCTGGTTCGCTTCCCAGTCAGGGCCTTTCTGTGCGGAGTTTGCATGTTCTTCCCGTGCATGCATGGGTTCTCTCCGGGTACTCTGCCTTCCTCCTACCACCAAAAACATGCTCATTATGTTAATTGGTGACTCTAAATTGGCTGTAGGTGTAGGTGTCTGTCTCTATATGTCAGCCCTGTGATTGACTGGCAACCAGTCCAGGATGTACCCCACCTCTCACCCAATGACAGTAGGGATAGGCTACCCCCAATGGGATAAATGGGATAGACCTGGATGAATGGATAGTTTCATGTATTTCAATGACCATTGTGAGTTTTTCTTTCATTAATGGAAGGCTACCAACAATTTTGTCCATGCGTGTACAGTTGTAGATAGTGGCAGAAGTCTTTGTACTTGCAGATACTGACATTTAAAGGGATATTTCAGGATTCTTTTCAAGACAGAGGGTTTTTTTGGGAGAAATGAAATGCTTGTATGTTTTTGACGTACAGGCGAGCCAACATATGTTCCTGGCCCATTTTACGTAAAACTCGCTAAACTACATGGATTAAACATTCCCATCTATAGCCACTATGCCCCAGATCTCTCTGAGCTTGTAATAACCAAAGGATCAACTTTTGCAGAAATCACTGGAGGCTAATGCCACTACTATAACCAAGATACCCCATTGACCCAACTTCAAAAATTCTGAAATATCCCTTTCAACTTTTTAAGGTAACATTTGCTGATGCTAATTTCATGCAGAAAGAATACAAGAATATTGTACTCAAGTAAAAGCACTGTTAATGTGACTGGGATTCATTAGAAGTAGGGCTGAACCATTTGCAAATCTAATTGCCCTTTTTTTCCCAACAACATGATTGCAATTTAATATGCGATTATTATGAGGTTCCACATCTTATGTAGTTTTCAAATTCAAGCAATAAATCTTTTGATATTATAAACTAACATTCAGTTTGAAACATTTAACCATTTTATTGCAAAACGGATGTAGTTTTACTTGGCAGAGAAGGCTCTGCTTAAAAGATTCTCCCTGGGTTAGTCAAGCAGCATGCTTCGGCTTTCTAGGGAGTGCATGGCTAGAACCCCCTGTATGAATAGATACATATATGACAATGTATGTTGAAAACAAGAAAATTATTTCAGAAGCAATAAATCCATAGTAGCATGAATCTGAATATGAGGGTGCAACAAGCTTTATGCTATAAAGGAGGAGGCTGGGGTGGAGGAGGTTACGCTTTGCCAGCAGCAGCAGTTTGGTGCTTCTGCATTAATGCAAGCAGGGATTAGTGAGAAGTACGTCATATTTAGATACACCACTGTGTTGAGAGAAAGAGCTGTGATTGGCTGTGGGAGCTGTCAGCTGATTGTGGACTTAAGTGCACTAATGCTTTGTTTCATTAATATTAGATGGAATGAACTAGGGCAGAACGATTAAAAAAATATCTAATTGCAATTATTTTTGCTCATAATACAAATTTGTTTTCAGTTGCTTTATTGAAGGGGATTATTAAGCTTATTTTGATACATTTCAATTTAATGAGATTTTACATCTGCCATTTGTAAATTGCAGCAGGCCATATTGTGATTTAATCTAATTTGCGATTTATTTCCCAGCCCTAATTGGAAGTCAGATTGTTGGTTTGTAAATCTACTCTAGTAAAGGTAAAAAGTATATCATTTAATATTTACTTAAAGCACTGACTACTGAGTAGTTATACGTAGTACCTGAGGACATTGAAAAGTAAAATGAGGGTTTTTTTCCCCTTGTGAAAAAAGAAGAGAATGTGAGTCTCCCACCATACATATATTTAATTATCATCACAATAATAAATGAATAAATAAATTGCCTTTGAAACTGCCCTTAAACTGCCCTTTGAAATAGAGTAGCAAAGAGTGGTGATAAAACTTCCTTTATAATGGGATAAAGTTCCTAATAAGTCATCAGCAATTAATGCAAACAGAGGTGATGACAATATTGGCCATTTCTACTCTGAGCCGTTTTTATAATGCTTGTTCAAAATCAAAAGGACCAAAACGCACTGGGACAACATCAAGCTATGATACAAGATTGTTGTTGTAATATCAAATCTCGGTGATGATTCACAAGGAATCCTGGGAGGTTTCCCATAACACTTGGCTTGGAGCGTGCCACTGGGAAAGCTCTGTTTATAGGGCCATGTACCTCTAGCATGCCAGCCTACCCCTCCACTCCAACAAGAATCAGGACACCCTACTTCTAGATGTGCAAAATGTAGGGGTAGGGCGTAGGGGCAAGGGTTGAAGTTGGATTGAGCCTTCCTCTCAGTGTGTGCTTCTAAACGCCATGTTCATTTAAAGGCTCACATCTTACAGTTATATGCCTCTCTGCATGATAGAAGTCTGTCTGTTAAATGGTTATCCAACAATGACTATCTAGTAAACCAACGTCAGTCTAACTCTGATTTGTCTCACTACTGTTTAATAAATCTCAGCTGTTTTTCGGAGTAGCCGTACCTCTTTTTTGGCCTGTATCATTTAAACTCTGCCAGCGTCTCAGAGCCACAGATGAGCTCCCTGTGTGCCATGGGCATCTTTGGTAAACTTATTGACTTAAATGACAGAGTGTCGTGGGGGTGGAGTCGACATTTAACAACTTTTTAAGCTGCAGATATGCCGCTGCATCTCGCCATGAAAGTGACTGTAACCACAGTGAGGCATGGCTGCTTTTTATTTGATTTCAGTCCTTTTTTTTTCTCTTTCTGGTGTGTCAGAATTAATGCCTCCCTATCTAAATCGGTCCACTATGAGGTTTAATGTAAAGGCTCACTTAGATCCACGTGCTCTTTCTGGGTAGGCTCTTGCTGGGTATGGTAAAAGCAATCACAGTGCAGAAACGTGTAATTAGGGATGGAGATGTGCTGTATCGAAGCAGCAGAGACAGTATTGAGTTTTTCTCAGTGTTTTCAGACACTTCATGATGGCAGGGTGGGTGGTATTTCTGGGAAGGGTCTGCTGCTCTAACCATTGTTTTGCCCCTCTAAACATCATAACTTGTTGCTGCTCCACTCCAGACGTGACTTAATACTTGTTTTGCAGCTTTAATTAACTCTGGTGATGACAGCGGCTGTCCCCTGACAAGTCCTGGGTCTGTTTTCCATATTATACAATACAATGTTAAGTTACATCTGAGCATTTTATAACAACACATTCCTGGTTAGGATCCATTAAACCTGGATTTTAGACATTTTAGCTATATAGGCACCAACGAGATTATATTATATTTTAATTAGATATTATATTAAAGTTTATTTTAGTGAATACCCTAAACCAATGTATGCATTTCATTCCTGAAGCATGATGGAGTTAAAAGTTTCAATTCTAGGACATCGAGGTTTGTGGGTAGGAATCTGCCCAGAGGTGTGAAAGAGGAGGTGATTTTAAGTGTGCAGCAAACTTTGATGGAAAACTAAGTCAGGCTTAACATGTACCATTAAATTTGGTATCTACGCCACACATTTGAAACCTTTTATTTAATCTAAAAGTTGGCTCATCCTATAGCAGTGCAACGAGTCTACAGCCTAAAATGATATGGCATGTGCTATTACGACTACAAGCGAGGCTGTCATTGAACTCAATGCACTTGACACAGTTGAATATCTGCAGTTATGAGCAGACTTTCCACACCACTTTTAACAGCTTTTGCCAACAGCTTGTGTCTGTGTATATGTGCTGATATATGGGTCAAAACATACATGCATATATCTCGCATATATACTAGGGATGTAAGGATATATGTATTCGTTCTGAACCATCACAGTTCAGGGATCATGGTATTCATACAACCAAGACATCTGGAGGAGAAAATCTAGGTGTCAGTCATGTGAATAACTTTCTGTTAGTTGCTACTAAACAACTAGTGAAGAAGAGGAAGTAGTGGATGCAACAAAACACACGAAGAAGAATAGTTAGCTTCAGTTGTAAAAGCAGCGCAGCAACATGACCTGCTGGCTCCTTATCCCTATACTTGAAGAAGTTGTGAACATCCATCCATTTTCTATACCGTTTATTCCGTTGGGAATCGCGGTGGGCGGGGGGGTGGGGGCAGACAACCAGGCATGCTCACACTCACAGCTACGGCCAATTTAGAGTCACTAATTAACATGATGAGCATGTTTTTGGTGGTGGGAGGAAGCCGAAGTACCCTGAGAGAGCCCATGCATGCACGGGTGAGAACATGGCAAACCAGGAACCTTTTTGCTGTGAGGCAACAGTGCTAACCCCTGCGCCACCATGCAGTCCACTTCAAAAAACGTATGTACAAATTATGCAAACAACAAAATTATAAAAAAAATTGCATGGCATAAATTATTTATCGTAAGTCTGGTTTTACTTGGCCTATCAACACAATACAACAACTGGTATATAGTTTGAAATCTGCGCTTTTGACATGAGTTGAAACAGAGACTTGCTGAGGCTGCTACGTCTTCTTGATTCGTTCATGTGATTTGGATGTGCCGGCGAGACCGTAGGGTCCAGAGGGTTAAAACAGAGAGGGTTGAAGAATAACTAATGCTGATACATTTTAAAGGCTATGCATGGAAAGCATAAGCAGAAGTAGAGAACAGCAGCTACAAGTGTGTATTTAAGTGCTCTGCTCAGGCTCAGTTACAGGATGTCCCATACTGTGGTTACATAGGCTAGTCTGTGTTCTTGATTGACAAAGAGAGTTGTGAATTTGCAACCACTCTACCAGCTTCTTTTTACGAACAACTGAATTTAAAAGGATAAATTAGATATTAATAGTTTATTTCCTCTTTTAACTTCATGTTTAAAACACCACAGGCTCTATCAACTATCAGAGGTAGTTCTAAATAACACTAAATGAACAATTTCCAATCTGCTCTACTCTCAGTTTGAAATGATAAATGAGGGAAAACTAAAAGTATAAATCCTGCAATTTCTGTTGCTTTTTTCCTGATTAACAGAACCGTGACCCCAAAACCAAGGTGCAAACCAAACTGAACTCTGTGAACTGTTCAATAGTAGAGGTGACTAGAGCCAAGGCCTCAGCTGTTTGATGGATAGGCTACTTGTTCAGAGTGATAAGTCATTTTCACTACTGTGATAGCGGTGTCTGCATGTGCAATAGTCAAATTACAGAAAATGCAATGTCCTCTTCACCCATTCTTTCTCTCTCTCTCTTTCCCTGTGATCAATAAACAAACATTAATTCAAGCTTATCATCAAAAAAAAAGAGACTTTTCCTACATAGGAGTATAGAACAGTCTTCTTATGATTGATTTATGGGTCTCTAGAGAGCAGAAAGTAAACACAATCATATTTTTTGGATTGGGCAATAAGAATGGCATGCGACTGTCTCTATCATGGGCTAAATTTATTTGTCTATAAGAAGAGGAAAAGGTCAAACTTTTGTTATTAGTAAACGTAATGCTAGATCTGTGCATGCTCGTCAGTGTGAGAACTCAGGCGTGTGCAACTATTGGACCACAGTATGAGCACATAAGGGTTTTGGTCCTGTGTCATAAACATTTCAGTTGCACAGTGAATCCTATGGTGGCCTGTAAGGGCAAATTGCTTGCAAAAGCCAAACACAATCAAAATGAATAAGAGGAACGCCTCCGCTTTAGAGACGCAATCAAACGTATGAACGAACGTAGAAAAGAGAAACATGGTGCAACTGATGAAACGCTCTACAGGAATCGAACACCAGTCCATGAACGGCAAACGCGCTTCTAATACAGAAATGCTTCTTCACTCAAAACGATCCCAATCCAAAAGACGCTTTAAAACCAGGAGCTTGCTGGCTTGGTTTTATTCTCGGCACAGCCTGGTGATGGAAAAGTAAATGAGCACGGCTTGGTTTGGCTCGGTGCAGCCAAAAATCTGAGTGGAAAGGCCCCACTGGTCTCCTGCTGTCACAAATACAAGGTGACACTAATCATAAGTTACACTCAAGGGGATGAACAGGTTGATAAATTTAACTTTAAACAAAAATGGTTTATGAGGTTCTCCTGAAGTAACACAAAAACAAAATAGTTTATTGGTTAAGTTTATGAAGAAATGAGTCAGCTTGTTTTCTTTCTCCTCTTTTCCTCTGTGTGTGCATGCTAGAGCTGCTGACAGAGGCTGCATTGTTGTGATATTAAATCCAAAAATGACTTTAAGACACAAAAATGCAAAATAAATGTATTTACAAGTAGATTCATTTAACACCACGATGATGCATTTTCATCAGTCAGTGGATTACAAGCTTTGTCAGTGTGGTACTGACCCCAACAGTAGTTTGTTAAAGATGAGAGATCTCCAGTTTGTAGCCGTATACTTTTGTGTGCACGGAGCACAGACGTAGCTGCACCAGACAGAATTCACACCCCGCATAGTTCTCCCATTTGTGACTGTTGTGGTGCATAACCCGCCATGTGGCATACAGTTCTCTGTAATTTTATTACCAAACTTAAAATCTACTCGCATTTGGTGCTTGGCTGGAGTTAATTTCAGACCCTCAGCTGAAAATTGGTTCTCAGACGGAGCCAGTACAAAGAAACTTGTAATGAAAGGAACGTAGTTAAATGCAAAACCAAAATACACATTCTCTAAAGCGTGGAAGCTTTACTTAAAATTCATTTAGTTACATTTAGAATTGTTGCATCCCTGTAATGTAGCAGGTTTTAAAAGGGTTTCAACTCCAAACGGTGAAGGCAGACAGCACTTAAAGGGAGGAATGGCTCCACAGAACCTGCACATCATGGACTCTGCTGGAAGTATGTCATGCAATATGTCAACCAGGAAGACAGTTTGAACCTTTCTTTCATCTGGGAGACCCCCAAAACAGCCTGCATCCTAAACTGATGTGACCTTTATTCCTGATTGAAATAAACTTTGTGGATTGGTGCAGGCGTTGTGCCAGTCTGGTGTGCTAAATACAGACCTGAGCAAGAGCAAAGCTTTTTTAGTTTACTAGTCAATCTACTTTAACCTTCACCCTGGTCACGAGCTTTGGGTAGTGACTAAAAGAATGGGATTGTGGATCTCGGAGCTCTGGAGAAAGCTGCTGCTTCTTCGCATCTAAAGGAGCCAGTTGAGGTGGTTTGGGCACCTGGTTGCCTCCCTGTGGAGGTCTTCCTGGTACGTCCAATGAGAGGAGACCTCAGGGCAGACCCAGAACTCACTGGAGAGATAATATACCCAATCTGGTCTGGAAGTGCCTCTAAACCCTCCAGGAGGAGGTGGGAAATGTCTGTAGGGAGAGAGATGTCCAGGTTGACATGCTAAGCCTGCTGCCACCATGACCCAGCCCTGGATAAGCTGAAAAATAGATGGGTAGATATCTTGCATAATATTTAACCCAGTATTTTTATGTTTTTGCCTTGTTCCTGTTTTGTTACATAAATTTGTGGAAACCGTGGTGTCTGAGGGAAAAGAAAAAACATTCCACCTCAGTCTTCCTGTGCCGGCAGGGAAGAGTTGAAAACAGGAGCTAAAGATAGAAAGTTGAGCAGGGAAGTGACTTTAACTCAAATGTAACGTTTTGATGAACCAAACATGCCACTAAGAGGCACGTAGAGCTTTATGAATGGGGAGCATGAAGCTGGATATACTGACAGAGAGTTATCTGAATTATAGGGACCAATGACAAGAATCATAGTTGAATTTTACCTCTTCAATCCAGAATAGAAGCCCAAGACGCCTCCATTCAACGAGTCTGGACTCTATTCTTTCTTTTCTTGAGTCTCACCATGAGTCATTATGAAATTATAGAAAGGCTGGTCTGAGGAGGAGAAGGAGTAGGAGCAGCCAGAGATGCAGATTTTCTCAGTCACCAAGTCAGATTTGCTCTTATTTTAGGATTTATTTCAGGACCAGGTAATGAGCTGAGTTACAGACAATTATCTTAAATAATACTAAGTACTATAATGACCTCTACGTTTTCATTTTTACTGGATCTCCTTCTAAAGCTCATAATCAGCAGCTTTCAGTTAAACTGTTTCTAATCCGTCTGTGCCAGCACCTCAACAGTATTTCCAAGAGTTTGACATTTCTGCTCAATGTTGTTTCTCCTGCTCTGGTTTACAGATCAGGACTGTTTTTAGGTGCCCATCCACCTGTTTGTTTTCTGAAATTCTTCATTTCTCAAAAAATGTTTAATGGTAGCACAGTCATCCACACAATTCTCAAATTGTACTACACTCCTGATCAAAATTTCAAGACCAGTTGAAAAATTGCATGAATTAGCATTTTGCTCTGTTGGATCTTTAAAAGGTTTCAAGTAGAGCTTCAGAATGCAAAAGGAAGAAATGGGAGTGAGACAAAAAAAATTGAGTAAGCCATTGATTAAAAACAACAATTAAACTGAAATAGGCTGTTCATCAGCTGAAAGTTTAAGACAACAGCCCTTAAAAGAAAAAATCTGCACAAAAATGTGGATTCAATGTCATTTTCTGTCAGGTATTCACATTGTCATGACCTCCCGATGGCAAAGGCAAAAAAAGCTTTGTGTATTTGAACGTGGTCGGATTGTTCAGCTGCATAAGCAAGGCCTCTCGCAACGAGCCGTTGCAGAGTTGGAAGACAGTCATTTTGAATTTCTTAAAAGATCCTGAGGGTTATGGAACAAAAAGTCAAGTGGTAGACCCAAAACATTTCACCGGCACAGAACTGTAGGATCTGATTGGCTGTCTGTCAAGACACGGGATGATCCTCGACCCAAATGAAGGTCGTTACTGGTGCCGACTGCAGCCCAATAACCATCAGACGGCATCTGCGAAGGAAGGGCTTAAAAAATGAAAAAATAAACGTCTTCAATTGCCTTGTCTGCCTGTTTGGACTTTGCAAGGGGGCGCCAAACAAGGGACATTGAAAGATGGAAGAAAGTTTTATTCTCTGATAAGAAAAGTTTAACCTTGACGGTCCTGATGGTGTCCAACGTTACTGGCATGACAAGGAGATCCCACTTGAGATTAGAGTCCAACTGATTGATTGGCGGGTCGATTAATAGGGCCAATTATAGCGTATCACAGATTAATCAACACCGGCCAATATGTAGCCGATATATTAACTTTTTGCTGCATGGGGATTCTGTCGCTCTGTGTGTGTCCCTGCTGAACTCAGCCCGAGTGCCTGGCCCAAGACACAAGCGAGTGCAGTAGCAGCTCTCCCCCACTCAGTGTTGACTAGCGACTTTTTCTGGTGTTATTGGGGAGTTATGGAGACTCTGACATGAAAGCACGTATCGTTGTTGCTCTTCTCAGTGGGCAGCAGGTGCTGCCGTGGGCCCACCCCCCCCCCCGTCCCTAAGCACTCACAGGCAGCCCAGTCCTCGCGCAGCAGTCCCTGCTGCAGTCGGACTCACTCGGCGGCAGCAGAGAAGAGGACTAATGCTCGTGTCAGAGTGAGAGCGTGTTTTGCTGCTTGCGTGTGCCGTGCATGTCAGCTCCGGTTTCTGCAGGTGCAGCTTTCACACAGGGCGCGAGTTTTCTACATGTCAGCCGCATCTCCCTGCTCTCAAAGCCCTATCCTTCTTCATAAGTTTCACCTCATAAACCCCCCTAAAAGCGACTTGATTCAGTGTACAGTGGAAGTTTGTTGGGAATTATTGAATTATTATTTCTCTACAGAAATGTTAAACTTTGAAAAGCACAAACCAGAAAAGCATTCATACGGTGTTTATCTTTCCTGTGACATATTCTACAGGTGTGGAGACAGAAAGTTTCACTAATAGTAGATCTTTAGAGAACAACTTTATGAAACAGGCACATTTAAGCTTGTGGCCTTCCTCAGGGTTATATTCTATGTGCATATTTGCCACAATGATGTAAATATGGCTCTCCATTTATCATTTTCCTGTCTAATATTGTCCACAGCCACAATTTAAGACTATTATACAGCGTTTTAACATCGTCCAAGATGCATCTTTGTGAAATAAACAAAGACAAATGCTACTGTTCATTCACATGTCCACATTTGTGTTCATGTACAGTATATATCCTGTGTATATCAATGTTCTTATTTCATTTATTGGCCAATATATCGGTTATCGGCCAATATATTGGATATAGGCTTTTTTTAGCCCCCAGTATCGGTATCGACATCGGCCCCAAAAGTCCCATATCAGTCGGGCTCTACTTGAGATGTTTTCTATGCAGCACAGTGGTGGGGGCACCATCATGATCTGGGGTGTTTTATCCTTCAGTGGAACAATGGAGCTTCAGATTGTGCAGGGGCATCAAACGGCAGCTGGCTATGTGGAGATGTTGCAGCGGGCATCCCTCATGACTGAGGGCCCTCGTCTGTGTTGTAATGACTGGGTTTTTAACAGGACAACGCTGCTGTTCACAATGCTGGCCTGACAAAGGACTTCTTCGAGGGGAATAGTGTCACTCTTTTGGACCATCCTGCATGTTCCCCTGATCTAAATCCAACTGAGAGTATTTGGGGATAGATGGCAAGGAAAGTTTACAAAACTGGACATCAGTTCCAGACTGTGGAGGCCCTTTGTGAAGCCATCTTCACCATTTGGAGCAACGTTCCCACTAGCCTCCTGGAAACACTTACATCAAGCATGCCGAAATAAAGTTTTGAAGTCATCAACAAGAACGGTGGAGTGACTCATTACTGAGTCCTTTTTGAAACTTTTTGGGGTTTTTTTGAGCTATGTTCTTAAACTTTTGATCAGCTGATAACTAGCTTATTTCAGTTTAATTGTTGTTTAAATAAACTGCTTACTACAATTTTTTTGTCTCACTCCCATTTCCTCTTTTTGCATTTTGAAGCTCTGCTTAGAACCTTCTTAAGATTCAACAGTGCAAAATGTTAATTCTTGCAGTTTTTCAACTGGTCTTAAAATTTTGATCAGGAGTGTTTTTCCAACTGAAGTTCTCTGAGAATCTCTTAAATGTAGAAGCATAGGTTTTGTTACTAAAATATCCCTACATGAATCGATATCAAATCGAATCAAATCGAATCGTGGCCTTGAGGATCAGAATTGAATCGATTCAGGCAATCAGTGGCAAAACCCAGCCCTAGTCAGAATAGGAGCGATAATGGATACCAGAATGCTTTCATTCTGCTGACATATAATTTTGACAAATGTCATGTCATAATCATGCAGTGCCATGTTCAGATGTTGTGGTCGTTTCACATTTTGCACTCAGACCACAAGGACCACCGTGCTAAACCAAACAAGAGGACCTTTTACTACACTTGGCTGATGTGATGCTTGACAGCCCATTACAGCTTCAAGCGTATTCTGGGATTTTGGCACTTTTCTTTGACATTATACTTGTTGTTTCACAAGGGGAAGTAACACGCTAAAGGGTTTCTGACCGCTGCACCCTCATTGGCCAGCTGGTAACAAGACCATGTTACATTTCTACATGCTGAATGGACAGGATCCTGCACCTTCTGTGAGCACTTTTCTTTTATAGTTTCTACATTTAGAGTTTATCCAATGTTCTTGATCTCATAGTTTACTGGGGGATATAACATTTGTACTTAGCCCTTCAATGTCTGGTGTGCATCGGGTATTTCAGGTCCTTAAACAGCTGGTGGAAAGAGTGTTTGTGGTTAGCAAAGGTGTTTGAGGTAAAAAACAGAGCCTTAAAAAACTTAGACCTTATTTTGTTAAAGCTTTTTTAGAAGGAGTGGTGATGCTTACCAATGAAACTAAGTCTGAAATAATCAAGGAGCACAAAAACTAGAACGGATCATGGTGGAACTGCTGCAGAAACCAAAGACAAACACTTTTAGGAGTCATATGTGCAGTTGGTTTTTCACAATGGAGACTAAAGTTGAGACAGCAGCAAAAATAAGATGGGAGATGTAAGGTGGAGTTGAATTGACCTTTCACCGAAGGAACAGGCGTGTAAGGGTGCCGTTGTTGTCCTGTTTTGGATTCTTCTCACATTCCTTTTAGATTCTCTCTCATTATGTTGAATGAAGGCGACAACTTCAACACGTGTTCAGCTCCAAAGTTCACCTTGGTCTTTGTCCCTTTCTCTGAATTCAAAGTACAGATGTTCCTGGGCGCCTTTATACATTTATCTTCGTTGTTGTGTTCGTATTTTAATTCAAGATGTTTTAATATGTTGTTGTTTGTGTATGTATTGTTTCTAGGGTTGTGTATTGGCAAGAATCTGGCAATACGATACGTATCGCTACACAGGGGTGCTGATATCGATAAATTGTGATGTTTTTGTAATTTATATATATATATATAAATTTGTATGTATTGTATATATGTTCATTTATAGAAATAAATAACTTTGTAATGTTAAGTTAATATGGGAAATGACAGATCAGAATTAAGCTATTAATACTAATTTATTAAAATTATATATATAGTCTGTAAATTAAAAATTATATGGCTTATTATAAAATACATGGTCCTGCATCATCTAGATATTTAACTGTGCAATTTGATGATGAGGATTTTTCCCATTTGTTGTCATGAATTAAAATACTTCTAGGATTTCTAAAAGAAAAGTGGAAAAAAAAATCAATAAATGTACTAAAATCTATTATATTTCATGGTACATCAGCTTGTATGTCCTAACATAGTGACAAGGTGCTTGTTGAGGAAGACTGATCCTCATGTCCAGCTTTAAGGACTGATGGACTGTGTTGGGAGGAGGGCATGACGTTTTTTTTTTTTTAAATTGTACTACAGAAGCCGTCATTCTTAACAGCACTATGATGGCGCAGGTCCTTGCAAAAAAAATGAGTAAAAATCAGTGGTAGCTTCAGCAGGCTTCTTTCACGTTAGCTGTTGGCCACTAAGCTATCACTGTGATGCTCATGTTCGTCGTGTTGTCCAAGTATTTCACTCTGGCGTGGCATATCTTACAAACAACTTGACTCCTGTAGAGGTCTGTACAGTCTTTAATCTTTTTGGAAGCCAAAACAGGTCCATATTTCTGCTACGAATGCAGCAGAAGCTGCACTGCTGGGTAGGCATGAGCAACCGGTTCGCTCAGATCGGAAGTCTTGCGTGATCTTGTTGCCTAAGCAGAGGAGAAGAGGGAAGAGTCAACTGCCTGCAGCCGGCTAGCAGTCAGGGGGTGAGATTACACCACAAACTACCACACCAAAAAAGTAAATTAATAATTAAAAATATCTATACTGCATTTTAAAATATCGATTCAGTATCATATACAGTATTATATGGAAATATTGTGACATATCAGTGTATCGATATTTTCTAACACCCCTAATTGCTTCATACTATTGCAGCATTTATTATCTTCATTAACAACTAGTAGTTATCTGGGTGCAGTAGACAGGCCCCACCAATTAGAGGCTTGCTGTGACTCTCCAGGATTGTCATATTTTTGGCTGAAACTGCTTAAAATGAGGTTATGTTATGATCTTTAGTCTTCCATAGGAGTAAATACCATTGTTTTACAATCAGGTACCTCAAGGTAAGTCTAACTTGGATAATCTCAGTGGTATAGGTGATACTTAAATCTGCTATAAAAAAAAAAACAGGAGGGGAGCGCAGATGGTCAAGTGGTTTAAGACGCCACCCATGTACGTGGGCGGCCCGGGTTTGAATCCGGCCTGTGGCCCTCTACCGCATGTCTCTCCCCACTCTCTTCCCTGTTTCCGAGTCCATCCACTGTCCTTCCTCTATCATGAAAAGGCCCAAAAATAAATTAAAAAAAAATGAATGGGAATTTTTCTTCAGGAACTCCATTTCTGAACTCTCCGGTATTTCTGCTCTTGTTATTTTTGATGAACTGACCTAAAACTTTAGCACTAGGGATGCAGGTCATCACCGCACACTTTCAGGAATTCAATAGAAGGTTGCTTGCAGCTTATTTTGGCTTCAGGAAGGTGTTTCACTCGGGGAGCAGGGATACCCTCTGGAGGATTCTGGAGGTCTGGGGGATCTGATGTTCACTCATTCAGCTGATGTCTGCCCTATATTCTGGTACAGAGAGTGCTGTGAAGTCAGATGGCTCCGCCTCTGACTTCCTCCCAGTTGATCCTGGAGTGAGGCAGGGGTGCATCTTCTTCGCTCCTACGCTCTTTAACACATGTGTGGACAGGTTAATAGGGTGGGTAAACGGGGCAGCAAACTGTGGACTGTTATGGCAATGATGCTGTGATTCTTGCAGTGACTGTAGTTCTCCTTGTGGGGGCTCTAAACTTCCTATGTGAGGAAGCTTAAGCGTTGGGAATGTACGTCTTCTGGGCCAAAACAAAGATCCAGGCATTTGGTGATGCTCTGGATGCTGCTGTAGAGTCTGTGTCTGTGAATGATGAGAGTGTGGAAGTTGTAGAGCAGTTTACCTACCTTGGCAGCGTAATCCATCGATCCTCTGACTGCGAGGCTGAGATCAACCACAAACTTGGACTCGCACATGGGGCGATGAGTCCACTGAGCAAGACAGTGTGGCATTAATCTCTTGTGAGGCCTGGATGTTGACTAATGGCCACAGTTGCTGGCTGGACACTAGAGATGTCACGATAACAGATTTTCTTGGTGTGATTATTGTCAGAGAAATAACTGCGATTTTACGATTATCACGATTATTTTTGCATTAATTAATTTTACACTACCATGAATAAGTAAAAATCACATGAACACTCCTTATAGGTCTTGCATTTTAATTTATTTCTATCCAAGGATACTCTCATAAAAAAATAATATTTCAACTATGTAAAGTAACCAATAATTACAAGAAAAATGATAATAATCCCATTTGGATGGTCCACCCGAGTGGGCTGAGTAGTGTTTGAGTTAAAAAGCTATAATTCAGTCACATCTATTTTATATCCCTCAAATATAAACACATCCTTCATATTCACAACTGTAGTTATTAAAGTTTCTTTTCAAAAACTAAAATTTCCCATTTTTATGTGGCATTTGAACACATCATTACATATATAATACAATTGTCTAGTTTACTGAGGTTACCTGAATGCATCATATTTTCCGTCTTCAGCTCTTTAAGTTTGCCAATTAACTTCAATTCTGCTGATTCCACCGCAGATTTCTACTGTTTACCTTTACTCTGGCGTACAACGCCGGGTCGTTATCCCACAGGTGCTGAAGTATTGCCTGATTTCACGGCAACTTTTTTGTGGCATGTTTTACATGTTTTACAGTGGTCTTTTTTTTTTTTTTGTATCCAAAAAAAATCCCACACGACTGACTTCAAGCGTTTATTCAGAGGGAACAGCTCTTCCTCTTCCATGCTTTAGCATGTTTGGGACTGTGACACACCTCCGCCTGCAACTGCATGAAGCAACAGGAGGCGGTGACATGCGGTGGGATGTTGTGTAACTTTGTTTTCGTTCCGGGCGAGTTGCGCTGTCGTACCAATATGGTTCCTGGCATAATCTTTTCTGGAAATTGACGGTTAATGTTCCGATTAACTAATCGTAAAGTTTAATACCGCAATTAATTGTGAAAACGGGTAATCGTTCCATCCCTACTGGACACTTTGGTGTAATTTTGGATATCGTTGACAAGACCATGTGCCTAATGCTTACATGCTTAGGAGAGCGGGGATGGAAAGTGTCAGCTGCTCTTTGAGGGAATGCTTTTACCAGCACTTGGAGTGCTTTTCTGAGCCTGATCCAGCTCAGTGGATACTGGGTGCCCTGGGTGGGCAATCATGCACATCATGGATGTGGCAGCTGGGAGAATACCTGGAAAAATGAGACATGGGCCTGGTGCAGACCTAAGTGATGGCCATCAGGAGGCCAGAGCAGTACAGGACCAAGGTTGACATGGCAAAGTACCAAACCAGCATATGCTGATCTGACCTGTGTTGCATTGGTGTTATGCTATTTTCATGTGCAACTGTCAAAACAGTATTGTACCTGCACAGAATGAATGATTTAAACCAGTCATCAGAACAATGTAAAACTGTTTGTGACAATTTTTTCCATTGAATTATATCATCAAAAACCATTTCAATCCAAGAGTAACCTTCTATTGCATCGCTGTGTTCCACTCCTGCATTCTTTTCATGTCTTTGGCTTATGATAGAAGGCTAAGTCTCTTGGTACATCAGAAGATAACCATATCTGAATATGCAGATTAAAAATTACTGCTGGGATGAAAGTGTTTTTTAGCAGTGGCATCCTGTTAAAAACTTGTTCCTCTTCCTCTCTGAGCAGGAGTGTGGCAGAAATTGTGACGTCAGAAGGAAAAAGTGAACGGGTGAGTTAAAGCCCAAAACAAGCTTTCATGGCAGATAACTATATAGCCCTTTTTGACCTCATTCAGTCTCTCCTAACTTAAAAATACTTTAGGTTTTAGTCTTGGACAGCCTTGTACATGCCTGTCTCTTTTAAAATGTTGTGCTATGATACACAGAAATCTTTTGGCAGTGTTTCTGGACAGATGTGGCAGGAGCGTCTGTAGATCTAAAGGTAGAAGCTGATACTTTTATATTGTACAGTTTGTAAAGCCCTGTGAATCTTATCTTTGATTTTGGACAATACAAACTGAATTGACTTGAGTTGACAAATCTTTTCAATATAGGACAAAACCCTCACATAGCCATAGGAAGTCTCTCTGAACCCTTCACCTTCTGGCTGTTTATCTTTAATAAACGTACTACATTGAACTCGCCTCGCATCCTGGCATAGAGATACGGCCTTGAAGAGGTCTTTATGGCATCTTAAACCAGTGCTTATCAACTCCGGGTGGCCTGGGTCCTAAATATACTTGAAGTTGTGGATTTTCTTCGCCAGGCTGCTCTCCTAGCTCAGGTCTGTTGTTGTTTTTGTCGGTTTAGGTTTTATTTTAGGTGTTGGGCTGGGAAGAATCCCTGAGAACCAATCCGAGTACGGTGGGAAGAATGCTGAAGGAAGCACAGAAGCACTTCGTTTTTTTCCCCCTTCAATCCAGAGAAACCAGGCATCCCTCAGTGGAAATGAATAAGGAGCGAGTCACGGATAGCATTTATCTCACACGCTGTATAAATATCCCTGGTTTTATTTTACCACAGCTGATGATTAGATAGTACAAATGGTCATAGATTTGGAAGCACAGAAGTTATTATACTTATTACTGTAGCTTATTTAAAACTAGAATTACACCCTTAGATCAAACATGCATGGTACAAAGCGACCTGAATAGTGTTTATTTTTATTCCTATGGTCCTGCATCAAAAGAAAAAACACATCTGATTAAAGATCAGCATCTAAATTGATGTATTTTGTCAGGGTTGTTGTGAAATATTTCAAATAGTTCCCTCTCCATCCGTAGCTTTTGGCTGCCATCAGTTTAAACTTCAAAAAAAAAAAGAAAGTCTGTGTTGTTTATAGGGACTGTTGAGAAATCACACAGTGAGGCTGTGAAAGAATGAAAGAAAGCTCATGCACCACTCTCTTTTAGCTCTGCTGAGACATGTAAACAAAGACCGAGGGTTCCTGCTCTTCCCAAAATGGGACTTCATGTTTCCAAAAATTGCTGTTGGACAGTTTTTATTGGTGCTATTGTCACCAAAAGTGAAAAGTATAATTTACATGTTATTGTTCCTAAATCTGACTCAGTCTCTGTATTGAACCCTTCTGTAGAAAACAGTAGAAGTATGACGAAGAAATGCCAGTCAGTAATGTAACACTTTAGAATCAGGATCAGGTATTTTGCTGCTAATATTGGCCACTTGTTTTCTTTCATTAGCTAGTTTATCCGTTGGTCTGTCTATTTAGCTTTGCAGTATGCTAAAACCTCCTATAGGTGGCAGTATAACTGATAAAAGGAGCACAAAGGTCATCCTTTTTCAGTCAACATGCTTTTACTGCCTTTGTGCAACAGACCAGTAGAAATACCCAGGAAACAATGCAGCAAGCCTCCTACAGTAAGGACAACTGACCTACATGATGTGAGGATTCCTTCATTAAAGCCGGGTGTACACTGTATGATTTCAAGCCGACCATACGACAGTCGTGGTAGAATGACTGAATCCCTTGCGACGCACGACCATCACGCACGAGTTGTGTGCTCACACTGTACGAGTGAAGTCGGGACGGACTGTGACAGAAAACTGCAGTTTCCTTTTTAAAAAGTCTCACACACTGAGAGTGAAGTGTTTCCAGTCATATCTCCCCCCCCATCTCTCCTGTTATCTCTCTCTCTCTTTCTGCTCGTTTATTTCCTTTGTCATACCTGGGGTGCATCAGAAAGTCTTTCGGCTGTTGTCATGGTAATTTAGGACATTGTCTGACAGTTTACAGAGGAAAACAATACCCTCAGGTCGTTTATTCTGCTCATGTTTGTGCTCTCACTGTTAAGTGTCTGAAGTCATACAACCAAAATGTCAAAGTGCCAAACGAAACCCTTCTGACCAGTCAGGAGCAGGTTGTCTGGTAATAGTCGGGACATGGTTGGCCGTTGAACCCCCCTATACACAGCACGACAAAGGACGCCTGCTCCAACTGAAAGTCAGCCCAACTTCAAAGTGAGTCGTTCAACTCAAACTTCATAGCTGAATCGGAGGAAAGGTTACACCTACTAACAGACTAGGGAAAAGTATGAAGCCCATTTGACAGGCCAACTTGCTAATAGTCTAATAAATCAAGGCAATGACTCTTGGTGTATTAATTCAGTTACAATATGCAACTGATGCAATAATTTTTCATTGCTTAGGAAACAAATTTTACCTCCAAAAAACTGAATTCATTCAAGTTTCTCACCAAAACCCAAATTTCCTTTTCTTGAAGTTACAGGATTTTACCTTTGCCAACTAGTCGTTTTACCAACTGGACCTTCAACACATCATCATGTATGCTTTATCAGCTAATGAGCTAAGAGCTAACATAAGTTAGCTAACAGGCTTTAATCTGTGATTTTAAAACAAGTATTTCAACAACACTGGATTAATATTTTTAACTTAAGGCACTATAAACAAAGGTTGGGACATTTTAACAAAGCTGCTTCAAGAGGACTGGGCAGCTAAACCAGGTGATTGGATCAGTGGCTTCAAGCATTATTCTTTAAGGTGGACTGGTTGTAAAAATTAGGGGCCAATACTGTGTTTAACATCATGATTTGGCTGACACCAATGTTTTTTTTTTTTTATCACCTTTTTATGACTCCTAATACGAGTATATGTTTTCTTGTGTTTGACCATAAATGGTTCAGAGTTTTGCCCAACAGGGGACTTCCTCTGCCCAATAGAATAATAAAATCTCCCATTTGATTCAGCACCTAGATGTCCCAGATACCAGCTTGAACTTGATTTGTCACAACAGATAAATATTAGTTACTGATATTTTTTGTATTTATAATTTGCTGATGGGCAAGATTTGTTATTATTTGTTTATCATTTTCTGATTTTTTTTATCATGTATTTTGCTAAAACTCAACTTGAGTCGCAAATCAGTCAGGGTGCCCCTTATTTAGGATAAACAGGCCTATCAGTAGACACCTGTAAGACCACAAGAATCTCACAATAGATGCAGATTGAGGGGTCAGTTTTCCTTGAATGGACTGGGTGGTACAAGTATGAGTAAGAGAATGGCAGTGAGCTGTGTAGAGGTAACTCACATGATTTGATGCATGACTTCAAATCCAGAGTGGGAAGCATCATGTTTCTAAGGAGAATTTTTTTCCAACTCTTTGAATGCTAGGATAACAGTCGTCAATTATTTTGATTAGGAATCTTTTATTAGTTCTTGACAGGTCATAAACAACCTATTAATACCTGAACAGTAGTACTGAATCAATTAATGTAAACCAAACGTGTTATTTTACAGTCACAGTTGTGAAATGTGCAGTAGTCATATTGCATGATGTGTGATAGTAGTCATATGACTTAAAGCACTTCATGCTGTTATTTCTGTGTTGTTTAATGGTAACCAAAAGCAGAGGTTTTAAGGTTTTCTTGACTGATTTATGAAAAAATCTGTCTGATGTCAGAGTCAGTAGTCAGAGGCTTTATCACACTGCAGTTTAAAGTCACCTGAATCTGATTATTTTGCTCACATGTGACTCTATCTGATTCTTTTTTGACAGTGTGAACAGCACAAGTCGCATTAAATCTGGCCTTTTCGAATCAGATACAGACTACTTTCGTATGTGGTGCTAAATCAGAAATGTTTCTGCTCTTTGGGAAGTTGACTGCAGTGTGAACAGGCAAACAAAAAAATTAGATCTGACAAAAAAAACAAACAAACAAACAAAAAAAAAAATCCAATTTGAGCATCAAGGCCTGCAGTGTGAAGACAGCCATAGCGCAGGGCCGGTGTGTCTCCTTCATGTAAAAATGTTCAGATTACATTAGACAGTGCATTCAGATACATGCATGACTCCCCAGGCAGATGCTCAGTTACTTGAGGCCATTTGTGCTTTCACATTAGGGGCTCGGTCCCGGATCTGAGTGCACTTGAGCCCAAAGTCCGGTTTGTTTGGGTAGTATGAATGCAAACGAACCACACCTGGGCACCAGGCACCGGGCCTACTTGGGGAGGTGGTCTCAGGCGCGATTCAAGTGGATTCTGGCTTGGTTTGGATGAGATGTGAATGCAACCACGCTCGGGACAGAGCGCCGTATCAGCTCTGTGACATCAGCGTAAAAACTAAACTTCTTTCAACAGCGTGGCTGTTGTTCATGTTTTTCCTCAATAAAGGGGGAAATCATCAGAATCCAGTCAATAAACAGTCTGTTGTGATTAACCTTACAGATGAACACAAGTTGGAGTTAGTGAGAGGAGGTGTAAAGGCAATAAAAGTCTCCTGTCACCTCAAAACCGCTGTATCTGCACAGCGCGAGCCCATTTAATCCTCTGAGCTGTAGTAGATGTGTAGATACGAAGACCGAAGTTGCTGGCATCTTAAAAAGTGCTTTTAATCATCCATGGCTGCAGGATGGACTTTTTGCCAGGTCAAAACAAAAACAGTCCTCACTCAGGTCATGACCCCAGTGGTTGCCATGATAGCTTCTTCTTCTCTCTCCTCCTTGGCGGGGTTGTAAACCAGCTACGTGCATACCGCTGCCTGCTGTTTCAGACCGAGTAAATACGCAAGTGGGCCCGGGCACTGTTTGATGTTGCTAGTGTGAAAGCAAGCCAGCTGGGAGGAGGAGGAATCGCACTGCGGTGCGGTTTCGAAACAACGGGGCCTAATGTGAAAGCGCCCTTAGATTAATGTTTTCCCACTATCAGGTATTTCACCACTGCATCCCACGCTTTGCTTTGCACTTGGTGATGGTGCTTGGTGATGTATTGCATGGATGCAGCTGCTCGGCCATGGAAACCCATTCCATGAAGCCCTCTACACACTGTTCTTGAGCTCATCTGAAGGCCACATGAAGTTTGGAGGTCTGTAGCGATTGACGCTGCAGAAAGTTGGTGACCTACCACTACGTGGCTGAGTTGCTGTCGTTCCAATCACTTCCACTTTGTTATAATACCACTGACAGTTGACTGTGGAATATTTAGGAGCGAGAAAATTTCACCACTGGACTTGTTGCACAGGTGGCATCCTATCACAGTACTAGCTGGAATTCACTGAGCTCCTGAGAGCGACCCATTCTTTCACAAATGTTTGTAGAAACAGTCTGCATGCCTAGGTGCTTGATTTTATACACCTGTGGCCATGGAAGTGATTGGAACACCTGATTTCAGTTATTTAGATGGGTGAGTGAATACTTTTGGCATTATAGTGTATCACAGAAAGAAAAAATATTGCATTGTCAGTTTTCCAGTATTGCTCAGCCCAAGTTCCAGCCTTGAAAATAAAGTTTCTATAGACAGAAAGGGCTCAAGTATTTCATACACTTTTGTTTATTTACAACAACAACATAAATCTACCTCACAAAGAAAGGGTTTCATTTTAAGTTGGGCACATTCAGAATGAAAACAAAGGCATCAAATAAACTCATTTGGCCCTTTCCACTTCAATTTTCGTAAACGGTTTGTGGTATGGATGACTTCATTGTCTTACTTAAAGTTTATGAAGCTGTGTAAACATGGATACAGTTGCTATGTAAACAGAAGAGTGGCACATGTGGCAGCTATATGTGTATGTATAGAAAAATCACACCCAGGACAAAAGTGGCAGATTTTATTCAACTGAAAGCAGGCTGCAAGTGAGACTTAGATTTGGGGAAAACTAAAGCTGCAGTGAGAGTTTGTTGTGCAAAAATCAACCAACCAACCACGGACTTTATAGTTAAATTAGTCTCCACTGCCCCAGAAAGCAGCAGTCTATCAGACAGAGGAAGTTCAGAAAGTACAGTCTGTGTGAAGCTACTTAAATTTAGCATCAATTTAGCAGTGGACGCTGAGGTGAAATGAGTGGTCGGAGACGTGGTGGATTTGATGAGAGCATTTTGGTATTTTTGCAGCTTAATACCATGTTTGCAATGAAACTGCTGACTTTAAAGCCGTCTTATTTTGGATTTGCAGGATTACCATAAAAACCATTGCCATGTCCCTTCCCCAAGGCTGTCCCCAGAGAAAATTAGGCTTCACTTTTCCTCAGTGGCTCCACCTTTGCTGAATCACACATGTGCATATTGCTAATAAAATTTTGTGTACTTTAATCTTTGCAAAAACTAGCAAATTTAATGGTTCTAGAAAACATTCAGCAATATATCAGCTCCTTTTTATTCCCCATATCAGCAATAATACTTCTCTCTTCAAGCCTGCATCAAATCAAATATGCTGTACATACACAAACTCAGAAAGTTTGCTTTTATTTTCTCTCTCAAAGTGTCTCCGTAATTACAGAGCAGAGGAGGGTGGCTGAGGTCACCTAACCAGTGGTCATTATAGTTTTGCAGGCAGCCCCCTGTATGACACACTGGATGGAGTCCAATCCTCTCCGGAATCAACCTGCTATTTGCCAAGTGATGCAAGAATACTTTTTTATAAGAGGCACATAAACGACCGCCGGTAAACTCCTGCCCTCACTTGGCACTCTGACTAGTTGTGACCATTCATGTGTGGTTAATACAGGAAGAAAATGGGCTGACGTTAAACCCACAAATCCATTAGTTATTATTGGACGAAAAGTAAGTAATGACACTGATTCTGTACTCCAACTTCAGATCAGAGATTAGATATATGTCAGACTAAAAACAGACATGTAGGAAAAGAGAAAGTTCAGCCCAGATATCTAAACATCCCCATATTCTCCCATGGTGCACAGTATAACCGCTGTATAATTCACTATTACATTCTAGAACAAGCAGTTCTGACCAAGTACTTGTTGGCGTACAGAGCGCCTACATCTTTATGTGTCTTTCAATCATTTCAGAAAATGCTTCTTTTTTTTTGTTGTTTTTAAAGGGCACAACGTGTATTTCATACACTCACCGGCCACTTTATTAGGTACACTTTGCTATTACGAGGTTGGACCAGTGTTAATTTTGACAGCACTTTTTAATTAAGTTGTAGTAGTAGTCTTTTGCCAAAAATATCTTTTCGTTTTAGTCATAATTTAGTCATCTAAATTGTTTTAGTTTTCGTCTAGTTTTAGTTGACGAAACTTCCCAACATTTTAGTCAACAAAATTTACAGTAAATTTAGTCGACTGATGGGATCCCTCCCCAACTTACCCCACCACCACGCAGCAAAAGCAGCTGTGATTGGATCTCCCCGTATCTCATCCTCACCTTTCCACACAGCCGAAGTAGCTGTGATTGGATATATGCCTAACTTGCCCCTACTTTCTACATGACAAAATCAGGTTTGACTGCATAAAGTCTCTGTCAAACATTTTCGTCTTGTTTTTATTTGTTGACTAAAATGTCAATTAATTTCGTTTTAGTTTTTGTCCATGTGTACTTGTTTTTGTTAGTAACTGTCTAGTTTTCATCAGAGGAAAAAAGGCTATTAATGAAAACGGTAACGAAAATAATTAGTCAACAGAATTAACACTGGGTTGGACCCCATTTTGCCTTCAGATCTGCCTCAATTCTTGGCAGCATAGTTTCAACAAAGTGTTGGAAACATTCCTCAGAGACTTTGGTCCATAATTGACATAATAGCATCACAAAGTTGCCTCAGATTTGTCGGCTGCATATCCATGATGTGAATCTTCCGTTCCACCACATCCCTAAGGTGCTCCACTGGACTGAGATCAGGGGACTGTGGAGGCCACTGGTGTAAAGAGAACTCATTGTTATGTTCAAGAATCCATTTTGAGATGATCTGAGTTTTTGTGACATGGTGCATTATCCTGCTGAAAGTTGCCATCAGAAGATGGGTACACTGTGGGGATAAAGGAGTGGACACGGTCAGCAACAACACTCAGGTAGGCTGCAGCATTTAAGTGATGCTCAGTTGCCCAAAGTGTGCCAAGAAAATATCCCCAACACCATTACAGGCAGGATGGATCCATACTTTTATGTTGTTCATGCCAAATTCTGACCCTACCATCTGAATGACGTAGCTGAAATCGACTCATCAGACCAGGCGACTTTTTTCCAAACTTCTTTTGTCTAGTTTTGGTGACCCTGTTTAAATTATAGCCTCAGTCTCCTGCTCTTAGCTGACAGGAGTGGCAACCGGTGTGGTCTTCTGCTGCCATAGCCCATCTGCTTCAAGGTTTGCCGTGTTGTGCGATCAGAGATTGTAGTCTACGTACCTTTTGGAAATCTACAAGAAAATTTTATCCACACAACTTTTTCCCTTTTTCAGACTGTTCTCTGTAAACCCTAGAGATGGTTGTATTAAAATCCCAGCAGATCAGCAGTTTCTAAAATACTTAGACTAACAACCACACCACCTTCAAACTCACTTAAATCCCCTTTTCTTCCCTATTCTGGGTGGTTTGAACTTCAAGTCGTCTTGACTACGTCTCCATGCTTAAATGCAGTGAGTTGTTGTCATGTGATTGGCTGATAAGCTGTTTGTGATAACAAGCAATTAAACAGGTGTGCCTAATAAAGTGGGCACAATAACATGACTACCACTCTAAAGAATTCAAGTTAAAAGGATTAATTAATTAAAAAAAAAAAGTCTAAAATTTTTAGAAAGTTCATTTTCAACAAGCTTGTAGATTTATGAGAAACTTAACTCAGAGCTTTTTATTTTAAAAAGTAGGTCATTCATGGGAAAAAGTTGACATTTTTGCATTTAAAAAGTCTGAAATTTTGACTACAAATCGTAAAATTTCAAGTTTATCAAGTTTTATATTTTCACCATAATAGAGTTGCAAATGTATGTGAAACAACTATAAAACAGTGATTGGATTGCCTCAGTTTACAGAAATGTGTATTCTAACTCTTTAAAAGTTTTCATTCTGGGCTAAAAATCTCAAGTATTTCTTTACTGCTCAGTCCCAGTAAAAAGTATAATTTGATCAGGTTCTCAACGGCAGGACTTGTGCAAGGAAAATGCCTTCATCTGGTGTGATGTCCTCCACACTGTAGACCATTTTCAACTTTAATGCCGAAAAAAGCCGGTCAAAGCGTGGTTCTTGTAAATTTATATTATATTATATTTTGTTTTATTTTATTATTTATAAATTTGTATATTTGGATATTTTTCCACAGAAATGTAACTTTTTAAACTGAAAAAAATAAATTTTTTGTCCTCAAAAATCAAAAGATCCTCTTAATATTGTTAGTTTTTTAAGTGGCCCAAATATACTGTTCTTACGCAGGGGTGCAGGACGTGAGTTTAAACTGCAGCTCTTCACAGACAAGCCCTCTCTGACCAGTATTTGAACTAGGAACCTTCTTTGAGAGGGAAACCTCTTGTGCCATAGGAGATAGTTTGCTCTAGTTTGAGGTCTGACATGGTGCTATGGTCTGCTGGTCAGTGTGTGGTTTATTTTATAGAACTGACCGTTCCCTGGGAGGTTTCTGTGGAGGAATCTTATGAAAGGAAAAAGCTTAGAAATGCAGATTTAGGAGCAGAAGCTGAACAGCCAGGATGAAAAGTTAGGATTTTTAGAATTAAGTGGGGTGTAGAGGGTTCGTGGTAATGTCAGCCATTTCATTACTCAGAGAGCTGGGAGTGCAGGTGCAGAGTTTGCAAAAGACAGTTGAGGGAACGTCCGATGATGCAGTTAAGGCCGGTCAGTGGATTTAGCGAGAGAGGAATAATGCTGGCTGGGGGCCAAATGATCGGTGATGGTTTTAGTTACAAGTCATGCTAGAGCAGAAGGGGGTAGAGCATCAGCTTAGTCCGATGTTTACCCTGAGTCGACTCTACCTGGCATCTTAGGGGTGACTGAATTAACCACAGCTTGGGAATGACCAGGTCAACTCACAAATGATTGTTCCCAACCAAAGGGAAGTATTCTGCTGGTACAGACACAAATGTTCCTGGACTTATACAGTTAGATAGTGATTGCTACAGAGCTGCTGGTGATTCCACCTTTCAGTTTAAATGGCTTCTATTTCAGCATATTACACATTGAACTGCTATTGCACAAGTTTGTAGCCAGCCCTTAAAGCGTGTAGAGCCTGTAACTCAGTTTTTGTGTCAAGCCTTTTCCTCCTATTTGATAAATCTTTGTGACTGGCCACAAGTGTTGTAGTTGGGATGGAAATCTTTCTTTAACCATAGAGGGACAAGACCAAGGAAAAATAAACTAAATGGTCTTGTAATTTAAACATTTTGACAAGTTAAAGGCCCTAAAACCAAAGAAATGCAATCTGATATCACCTCAGCTTCCATCTGTTTGATATGATGACACACATGGGAGCCTGAAGTTTTTCTGTGCACATCTTGACCTCAATATGTGTTCTCAGGAAGCCAACATTTACCTTATGTGCTCATATCTCTGCCCCCGTGTCTCTGTGGACAGGGCGACTTGTAAACACCACAAATCCACAAGTGTGCTTTAAATGCCAGCTCTCCTCTGTTAGGGTCAGTGGAACCCTTCTTTCACGTATCAAATGATCTGTTTGCTTTTTGGTTCCTTTTGTCATTCCTACAGCTTTATAACAAATGTCTATATATGCTCCATGGTAATGTCGCACATCAGGGTGGGGATGTACACTGTTATGTCTGTCTTGATGTCAAAGCTACGCCTGTGCTTTGATCTGGCTTCTGTTTGCTCTCAGATAAGCATGGCTGCTGTTTTGTACGCACGCAACAATAACAGACTCAGCATTTTTCTTACAATGTCCAATCAACAAATACCCTCCACGGCTTCAGATGACGTTTTTCACCACCATCCCAGACCAGGTTTGATAAACAATTGTATATATGTGAAACTGTAAGAGCAGAACATATAATTACTCTTAGGAATTTGTATTTTTGTTACAGGCTGTTATGGTGTAGCAGGCTATGCAATTTAGTCCAGGAGTCCCACAGTACACCTATACACAGTCCCTAATTCTGTGTGTATGAAGAATTGCTCATGACTAAAGTTAACGATTTTAGGGTGGATCTTTTGATGAATAGGTTTTGCCTTCTAGGTTGGTTCCTTTTGATTAACCCTGAATTTCCTTATACAGCGTGCGCACCGCTCACCGAAGCGCTGTGGGTTTGCTCCCACCAAAAGGCGAGCGACCTCGCCCACTGGAAGCGAGTCTAGAGCGCTGCGCCACGGCGTGCAAGCCCTGATCAGCAGGACGAGATCACGGGAGAACTGCGAGTTGATGCAGGAATAGCATGTCAACAGTGGACTATTTAACCTTTTGGGGTTAATTTATCATCCTTTCCAGTATAAGTCCATGATATTATTGCTTCCTCCGTTGAGTGAGTACATTAGGAAGTTAAAAGGTTAATGTTTGCTTAAAGGATCTGTGGTTTTATGCAAAATTCTTTGGCTAAATATCCCCAAAAGTTAACTTTTGCTCATCAATTGCGCCATTGTAGCTCTGTGACCCACTGACCTCTCGGTGACCCTTTGCTCTCGCTGCAGGATGAGATGTAATGTTGATATCGTGATGATTTACGATCGCGAGTCCTTGCATTGTGTTTTATTTTGAAAGAATCGGATGTTCTAAGCTTGTGACTTCATGGTTGGTGCTTTCTGAACGACAGTGAATTTATGAGGTTTGGCAGCAGCTAGTGCTGAAATAGATCTGCAACGTATCTGAAAAGGAAGCGGAGCGAAGTGCCGCTCCAGGCACGCGCCGCTGCCGGTCTGGAGCGCCGGCTATGGAAATGCTCTGATAGCCTAGAGAGGGGGCTCTGCAGTATGATTCGCCAGCGTTCAGCGGCGCACACGCTTTATATGGAAATTGGGGGTAACAAGTTGAGTTCAACGCCTGCATTACTGCTGATCCCCAACCAACCCGTCTGTGACCCATTCATCTCAACTTTCCTCTTTATAGGCTTCTCCATTCATTCATTCATTCATCTATCCATCCATCCTGCCTTCCTTCCCTCTTCTAATCTTGTTCAGTGACGCCAGGGGTCTGGAGTCAACCCCAGCAGTAGATTTGGTGAAACAGGGTACCCTGGAATAATCGCCAGTCAATCACAGGGCCAACATGTGAAGACTGAAAAAAAACATTCATGCTCACTCTCACTTCTAATTGCAATTAAGGCCATTCCAAACCTTGGTCAATGAGGGCGACTGGACTTGATTGAGATTCTTGACGTTTCACCTATCGTCCAAACGGTTAAATACGTTTATCAAATTAGCCGGCGTGTGAATAATGAGTTGTTGAAACAAATTACCCATCATTTTCATAAGCACAGGCTTGAAATCTAATCTGACACACCAGATAGATTTGTTTCACACATCCATCTGGAAAACCTTTAATACTAAATGTTTGGCAAAAGGCAGAGGATTTGAAAAAAACTCGGAGTGTGATTGGATGAACGTTCTGTCACAACTTTACGGGCCAATCAGAGCAACAAAACACGTAACGTAGCAACGACCAAAGTGCGCGTGCACAGCTACCGAGGAATAATGCGAACCATGGCGACAATGGACACCTCAGTACATGACTTTTGTCGTTTTTGAAAAGAAAACAACTCACTGCTGTTCTTTGTTCTTCTTTTAACAAAGAAATGTTGTCAAGTTCCGATAAAACTGGTGCTTTAGCAGCATCCACGCTACTCTATTCTGCCATAATTGCACCAGCCTCTTGTTGCTGCCTGCTTATGTCATGACCTCACCGCTCCTGAAAGTACTGCCCTCGTCGCTGATCGGTCCTGTCACTTTCTAACCGGGCCCAAACGGTTCAGACAGGAGCTCTGCAAGATGGATTCGCCAGTGAGAAACACGGTATGGTCATGTCCATCTGCTTTGCAAGGTAACTTGAGTTCCCGGTGTAATGCTCTTTTAAACTGTACGGAACCTCCCGCCACCAGAGGCCGCTGTAGCTTCAGTTAATGGCCACTGCCTTCCTGTCTGTCACTTCAGGGATGTAAACATGAGAAGCTCAGCGGTGGCTTAACAGTTAGCAGGTTGTAGGAACAGTGCAATATGACAGTTTTTTAAAATAGTACATGGAAATAAAGTGGTATGTAGGCTATTGAGGGTTGAACTCACGTATAACTTACACCTGAAGTAAAAAGAGGCCACAAAGCATGATATTAATCTGCAAAGAGGAACGAAGGCTGGCGGCGCTAGCTTGTAAAGTTAGCCTTGCTGTAGAGGGTGTATCAGGCTAACGTCACACCCACTGAAACTATGACACTTTGACGAACTGTTTTCTAAGGATTTTCTCCTCTTTAGACTAATCGGTCAAAACGAAATTTAAATGAGCATTTAGCTGAATAGGGAAATACACGCATAGGGACATCCTTAGCCAGAACCCTACCCTCTGTTGTTCATTTATATCGTAATGATCTGGGTGATCACCTGAGAGTTGAGAGAGTCATTCACCTAGTTTACCTGAGGCTGCATCCTCCTGGGCCTCTTCAGGTTTACCAAAGCCACATGATGTTGGGTCATGTGATCCAGTGTAACAGTGTTGGGATTACTGTTGAAAAGAATCAGAGGCTACATTGTATGTAAAACTGAAAAGGCACAGGAGTACATGCCCTCAGATAATGGCTCTACCAATGACTCTTTAGTGACCACCCTGATCATTGGCACATGACTCGTCAAGAAAAGCTACATTTCTGGCCCTTATTTACTTTAGAACTGTAGAGGGCTTTTGGGGGAGAAGTGAAAAGTCTTCAGGAACCTCAATCAAGTCCATTTGCCCCCTGAGAGTACTTAATCAAATCCAAGGAATACTTGAACACTGGAAGTGTGATTCATTCAATTATTCAGCAAACTACAGTGTATCTGTTGTGTGTGCACCATCACAGTTTTGGGACTGATACGTAGGCTTGTCACCACTACAGAAGGCTACTGAAAAAGTGGGATGTACTGGATGGTCATTTGGGTTTCTTTCTTACTTTTAATAATGCAGATATGCCCACCATGCTTTACCAAACTAATTGGACCACTCAGGGGAAACGACCCATTGACAGCAGGCCAAAATGTGTGAAAGTCTCTCCAAAACTTGGAATTTCTTGAAGGAAGAATGCCGGAGGTAAATAGCAATAGTTGACTTCTGTCTGGCTGTTGCTGCCCCAGGGATTCATTTCAGGTTGATGTTGGTTCTGGTCACTGGTTTTTATGTTGTTTATTTTGACTGTTGGTGAATTATACAATATAAAAACCAGTGACCAGAACCATTTAGTTTGAAAATGTGGTGCAGCTGTGGCCTGAAAAAGATGTTGATTTACTGTGGTTAGCAACTGCGCTTATAATAGCTCTAGAGAAAGTGCTTTTTAATTCTCTTGATCCACAACGTGCTCATCCACTGAAATGGTTTCTAAAGCTCCACTTGACAGTTTTCAATCCAGTGCAAACAAGCTCCACTAACTTGGGGAGCTGACCTGAGTTTGTCCACAGATTATGTCCAAAAATGCTATTCTAGGTATCAGTTAAATTAACAAGCACATCCTTGGACTGTGGCAGGAAGCCATGGAACTCCACATAGAGAGGGTCAGGGTTAGGGGGGACTTATTGATGGTTCAAACCCTTGAACCTTCTGGCTGTGGGGCAACATCACCAACCACTTGACCTCTGCAGCCCAGGCCTTCTTAGACTGTGACTCTTCCAAACATCTTCACAGTATGCAATAAGACTGTTACCAGGACCACAGCCCCCCTGCAGGCTTGCATGATGAAGGTTCTGGTCCACTGTTGCATGGCCAGGTAGAATATACATTATCCCTCTGTATGCTGGTGCCACATTTGAGACCAAGGCACAGGTCTGTGTATACTTGACCCAGGCTCCACTTGAAGAGGAGGTCATGGGTTTGATTCTTATGTTCTTGAGCACAGTTTGTGGGAGATGTGAACACATCCATGCTCAAGTACAGGGTACTTGGCGTCTCAAAATTCTGGAGCACGAACAAATGTTTGCAAAAATGATTGCCATGGTTGTCTCTTCTTCTTTCTTCCTATGTACGCTACAGTATCAGTATATCATTAGCCTCATAGCATAATTGCCTAAGTCATATATTAAGGTTTTCATTAAAAAAAAACAAAAAAAAAACACATATATTGGCCAACACAATGTATACTGTAAAAGTGAGTTCTACCAGATGCATGAACAAGTTTCCTGAAAAGGAAAGCCACAACAAATAAAAGTGACTTAATAGATAAAAATCAGAAGATGACTTAGACATATAGCAATTATGGATTGTAACAAGCACTCTGATTGGCTGAGGGTATCGGCCACAGGTGTCTAACTTAAGGCCTGGGGGCCAAATCCGGCCCGTGGAACAGTTAAATCCGGCCTGCAAGATGATCTCACAAAATCTGAAAAAAGTAAGGAGAAAAAATATTTAGATAAGAAGTCAGGAATGTGGAAAAATAAATAAGTTGTGTTTTAATTTCACATTTTCAATTTAGCATCTCACAATTAGGACTCAAACTTAGGATTTAGATGTTTTATTTCATACTTTGAGCATTTCAACTTAGAATTTTGACTTCTCATATAATATTTGGAGCTTTAAGATTAACAATTCCAATTTTTAAGTGATATTTGAACTTTTTAACCAATTTTGTATTTTACCTCATATTTTCAACTCAAAACTTTGACTTCTTAATCCCATAGTTTGACCTTGTAGACTCACAGTTTAAATTTTGAATCATAATTGACTCTTAAAATCATAATTGACTTTTTATTTCATATTTTGACCTTTTGACCCCATTATTTTGACTTCTTTCTAATATATTTGCCATTAAAAAATTTAATTTCATGTTTTGACCTGTTAAACTGATAAATTTACTTTTCTCGGATTGTGAGCCTTTAAACTTATGTTTTTAACTTTTTAAATGTCAAAATAATTTATTAATTTTTTTTTTAAATATATTTTATTACCATTGAAACAAGGTTGACAGTTTATGGTTAAAAAGGTGACCCTGTTAGGCCCTCAGGTTAGTCCTGAATTCAGAATCCGGCCCCTGCTTTGATTGAGTTTGACACCCCTGGTATAGGCAGTAAGGCACAATGAACCAGGAGCGTTAGGAGAGAAGACTTAGGCAGATATCACAATTTAGTGCTTATTCAGGATTCAAACAGTCATGCTTAATATGAAAACAGCCTGTTGATTTGAGATGATATTGAATATAATTTAAGTGATGTATAAATACATGGAAAACCATTGAGAAACCTGCACTGCATTGGCAATATTTGTTTCAGTCTGCTCTGGGCAGCTGTTTCCTTCAATTAAATCTGAATCAACATTGAAAGATATTCAAAATTAAAGGCCTCAGATCCTGATCAGTGTTGGTTAGACCAAATAAAATCTACTGCTTAAAACAAGTATATATTTGTGAGTACAGCTGTCTAAAGTTTTAGTAAGTAGCACCACATGCAGCATGTTAAAGTACTTTCTCCACCTCATCACGTGTCCGACAGTAACCCCAGACTGCAGAGATCTGCTATGTCAGATCTAGAGACGTGGTCACTGTGACCATGAAAGGGCTTAAAAACCAGATATCTGGACTTGACATGGATGTGTCTGTCAGGGGTTTTATTTGGGGCATCATTTGTATGATGTATATCTACTGCACCCAGAAAAGCGATACAAATCAGAATAAGAGTCATTAATGATTCACATTTGTTATGTTTAGTTATAAGAGTGAAGATGGAGTTATGTAATACCTCCCATTAAAACTTAACTGCTGTGAAATAGAGTAATAAAAGTCTTTGCTTCCCACATGTATTGTCTGCTAAGAGTCGTGTGTTAGAAGACTCCCAGCATGCTCCTGGTGAGCTATTGTTTATGGAGATTGCACCCTAAGATGGGAGGATCAATCATCTCTGAAAAGCCATAAACCCCCTATGATTAAGACAAACCTGGCCGGACTTGCTCGAAGTTTTACACATTTTCTTTAAGTGTTTTCTTTACTGTTTTTCTGCGTCAGCAAGAGTCTGATGAGACGGATTTACTTAAATGTATTTAAGCCAAGGGACAATTTTACTTTGGATGCTGGAGGTGCAGAGGAGACTTCATGGATTCTAATGTGATCCTACAGAGATCCAGCCTTGATGTGTGAATCCTCACAGTTTGTCTTAAGACAGCTCTGGCTAAATATAGATCTGGTTGGGTGTAATGACAGATTGCAGCGTCCCTCAGGTTTGCTCTGAGGAGAGAGCGACTGCCCGACTGGCGTCACTGTCCCCCACAGTGATCTGAGCACGGTGTCCAAAAACCACGGTCCCATTGTTCTTTCTGTCGTCTTTTCTTTACTTCAGTAGCGTCTTATGTGGGAGGAAATTTTTGGAAATGATTTAGGTAAAACTTGACAATTTTGACCTTACCAAGGTCCCAACCGTGACTTATCCCTACAGCATGACCAATCTTTGATTTTTGAGACCGATTATAATCTTCGAAACGCAACAGATTACAGATGTGGAGGCAAAAGTTGTTAGATGTTTGAATTTTTAGCTTTATGATATATTAACCTGTATATTTCTACCAATTCTTTGACAGTTTGACTTCACATAGCAGCAGAATTGTTACATGAATTACATTTTTCTTTTTTAATTTTTTGACATTGTCGACAAATACAGAGTGAACCACGACCGAGATATTTTAGGATATTTTTTATTTTAGGTATTTTAGGTTTTTTGCCACAGACAGTGCAGAGAATAAACAAACTATGGACAAAGAGTGGCCGGGGCTGTAAGGTGGCTTGGAGGTGGCCTCACAGCAAGAAGGTTCCAGGTTCAAATCCTGATCACCCTGGCCTTTCTCTAAGGCAGGGGGGTCAAACTCATGCCTAGGGACCAAATTGGCCCATGGTACAGTTGTACCAAGTCCGCTAGATCATTGATATTTTTATTATAACTGGCCTGCCAGTATGAGGTCTGCGGATTTCCTCCAGTATAAAAATGTAAACTTAACTTCCATAATTTAAAATATTTTTGTCATAAAAATGTAAAAACAATTAAAGAGTAAAAAAAAATTTACTATATATTAGGCCTATATATAATACTATAAATATTATGTTTTATCTAATATTTTGACCTTTTAGATTCACAATTTTAAGTTCTAAGTCATATTTTCCCCTTTTAAATGCAGAGTTTTAAATTGATTTTCATATTTTGACCTTTAAAACTCATTTTTTTCCAATTGTATGTCACATTTTGACCTTTAAATGTATCATTTAGATTTTTCTCTCATATACTTGCCTTTAAAACTCATGATTTTCAATTATTTATTATTATTATATTAAGTCTAACTCATGATTTAGACTTTTTATCTCATATTTTGAATTTTAAAACTTAACATTTTGAATTGTATCTCATTTATTTGCCTTTAAAACCCATGATTTTCAATTTTTTTCTCATATTTTGAGCTTTAAAACAAATGATTTCCCAGTTTATCTTTTAATTTGATCTTTAAATTTTAATTTTGAAATTTACCTCATATTTGAACCTATAAAACTCATGATCTTTAATTTTATCTCACATGTTTGCCTTAAAAACTCATGATTTCGATTTTTTATCTCATATTTTGAAGTTTAAAGCTTAACATTTTGAATTTTTTCTCATATTTTGACCTTTAAAACAAATGATTTGCAGTTTTATCTTATAATCTGACCTTTAAAACTCATTGTTTTGAATTCTATCTCATATTTGAACCTGGAAAACTCATGATCTTTAAATTTACCTCATATATTTGCATTGAAAACTCATGATTTGGACTTTTTTCAATCTCATATTTGAAGTTTAAACATATTGTTTTGAATTCTTTATGATATTTGGACTTATGAAAATCATGGTTTTGAATTATATTTCATATAATTTCTTTTTAATTTCTTTCTTTTTTAAATTTCTTTTTAAAAACATTTATTTACTTTTAATTTCATGCTCTGACCTTTAGATCTTATGGGTTTGACTTTTTATCACAGATTTTGAGCCTCAAACTTATCATTTAGACTTTTTTTAATTTCAAAATCTTTCTATCATCAGTGCTTAGTTATTTATTTTTTACATAATACATTACTGTTTAAAATGAGGTTGACAGTTTATGAGTAGATGTTAACCAGGTACGACTCAGGTCTGACCTAAGTTCAGAATCCGGCCCCTGCTGTGATTGAGTTTGACACCCCTGCTCTAAGGGCTTGTTGGTGACTCTAAATTGCCCGGAGTTGTGTGTGTGACCCTCATGTGTATCTGTCACCCTTGTGATGGACTAACCACTGGTCTGGACCCTGCCTCTCTCACAACGTCAGCTTTGATTGGCCCCAGTTCACAACCAAAAACTGAACAACCTGTGTTAGATCAACAGAGTGTCATGCTGGACGATATCAACATTTATAAATGTTCTTTTCTGCATTCATTTCCTGGAAAAAAAAGTTTTTATCACGCCTTAACAGGGAAAAAATATTCATCTTTACTTTACTTACCTGTATCTGACTTTGTATTTTAAGATGTAAAGCAACAATTCATTGATTTCAAGATTCTCCCTGCGATCTGGGTTTTAAAGTAGAGGGTAGAGTTGTCAGTAAAAAGTACAATTGATCAGAGTTGGGTAAGGTTTTATGAATTAATTGTATGAATTTGTTCAAAGTGAATTTTATATGCTCTATATGTGGAGGCTTTGATGGCACATATCACAACAGTCACCATAAACATTTTAAATCTGCTGAAAATATTAAATGAACGCATAAGAAACTTAACAAGTTAGCTTGAGACATCACAGCTTTGCTCTGTTGCCCACCCTGTCTCTGTTAAATGTGCATACGATGGCGATAATAACGAAGTAGACTGATGACTTCTAATGAATCATTTCTGCAGACAGTGTTTCCCTTCTTTATGTCTAGTTTTAACATAGGAGCCTCAGCTAGTCCCAAAGGATCCACAGTCTGTCGCAGTATTGAGCTGTCTTTTGCACGGTAGACGGAGGGTCATGGCTGTCCGTGACTCAGCTCCAGGAGTTCAGGAGTGTGGAGCTGAACTTGGGGTGAAAAAAGAATAAAAAGTCACATGTAGTCCGACTGACAAAAAAAAGAATAAAATACACTGACAGCATTCTTCTCTGGACAGCCCTACATTTTTGTTGTCATTTCATGATCCTCCTCCTCCAAAGGCGTAAAAAAAACGTGTCCACACTAAGGGACATGATGCAGCAATTTGTGGTCTTCCTGCTAAAAATGGAAAGTCCACAGACAAAATTGCCCATCCAGTGTTTCCACGTGGTTCCTACAGGTGCTGGAAACAGTGTGTGTCTAGATGCCTTTTTAAGAGAAAACAGTTGTGATTATAGCTTCACTGTAGTGAGCCTCTCTGTGATTTACAGAAACAGTTTGACACTCACTGAGAGGGAAGGGAAGGATATTAGCGACAAAAAAGTAAACTATTTTTAATTTTATGAACTTCTAGAAAGGTCAACGTGATCAAAAAAAGTCAAGAACAGTTTTAATTTTTTCTTTACTTTTTTTTTTTCCTTTTCAACTATTTTTTTTAAACATTTCAATTCTATATTTTGAAATTTTGGCTTTCTTTCCTCAACATTACATTTTCTGGTTTGCACCATCGGTACTTTTTAAAATTCTAAATTCATTCACATTTCTTGACGGGTCACTTTTTTGACATTTTGGCATTTTTTTTCAACATTTTGGACTTTTTTCCCCTCAACAATTTGACTTTTTTCTCTAAAATTTTAGCTTAGTTTTTACATTTTGACCTTTTTTGAGGTTTGTTAACATTTTTTGCTTTTTGTTTTTCATAGTTGACTTTTTTTGTCATTTTGATCTCATCAATATTGTAAACTTTTTTTCTGTCACTTTTTTTTTGGCATTTCTACTTTCTTTCTCAACACTTTCAACCTTCTTAACATTTTTATTTTATTTTTATTTTATTTCAACATTTTGATTTTGAACTTTATATTTTTTTCCTTAACATTTAAATTTCATTAATCAATATTTAGATTATTTTCCCGTAATTTTTACCCTTTTTCTAATATTTTTTCTTGACATTTCAACCTATTTTTTTTTTTTTTTTTTTTTTGCATTTGCATTTTTGTTGACATTTTTACCTGTAGTCTGATTATTTTGACTTTTTTTTCATTCTTCATTTCTATGCATTCAAATGTTTTGAAATACTTTTAAATTTTGGCTGTTTTACCTCAACATTTTGACTTTTAACTTGGATTTCCAATTTTTCCCTTAACAATTCAGTTTCCTGAATCAATATTTGGACTTTTTTCTTGTCATTTCAACCTTTATCTGGACCTTTTACATTTTCCTTTGCCATGTTGTTTTCTTTCTTAATTTTTTCCACTTTAATTATGAATAATTTTCTTAATATTTCACGGTCATTTTTCAGCATTGTACCTTTCTCTAGACAATTTAGTTTATTTTTTTCTTGAAAACCATGATAAAAAATAACTTTCTTGTCTCATTTTTTTAATCATTTTCATGCTGTACACTTACATTTTTGACTTAGTGAATGAAAAAAAGAAATCATTCTTTTAACTTCTGCTCTGTTGACCTCTATCTCCCCTACCCACCATCTGACCCATAAATCAAAAGCAGGGCCCTCCTTTGTGTCCCCTCATCACGTTTTGGTGTGTCTGTTTGTGAAACGCTCCCGTGCACGGCTCTAATTTGCGCTGCAACTGTTGATTTGTGTATCCTGTCAGCTCTCTTTGATGTGTGGGAGCCATCGAGCTGCTGCCGGTCGCGGTTCTCCCTCTGACACTGGGCAGCTCTCCAGCAGTCCAGGCCCGGCCTGCACGGCACGGTGCCCAGCCACAAGCCTGCTGGCCCTCGGGGCACTCCAGTCCTACATTCACAGCCAGAGCCTGCAGAGGCACGTTTTACTCCACCGCACACACAGCCGCTGTAGTAAACTTGGCAGCAGCCGTGACCTGAACAGAGTTAAATACGCTCGACTCGGAGGGACTCGTAGATCGATCAGTTTGATCTGTCCCAAAATAAATCACAGCAGAGCTCGGCCTCCTTACTCTCTTTACTCTCAATCTGACGCCAAACAGAAGAAAGCAGAGTTGACAACATTTTTGCTGTTGTATCAGATTAGATTGGATTAAATTCACCTTATTTTAGTAAAAAATGCAATTTATCATCAAATCAACATTAAGGAAAGATGCAGATGAATACTCATTTACTGAATCTGGAGAGTTGCCGAGCCAACCTCTTAAATGTGCTGCCATCCTGAACTCGGTAATAACACAATGTTTTCTTTGGGATGTCAAACTAAACAAACATCTGGGAATTAACTACCCAAACCAAACAAACTGAGACTTAATAACAAGTCAGACTTGGTTCCATCTGTTTAAGGCTGATCCCAATTCCCTCCCTTTCCTTGGCCCTGCTCCGTTTTTCTGTTTTTCGTGGGGGTTGAAGGAGAAGTGATCATGTATTCCTTGAACGCCCCCCTAAATCAGACATTTTTGAAACGAAGGCTTAAATCAGAGTGAAAGAAAACGATAAGAACAGTTAACAAACTCGTTAGATGAAATTTGACTGAAAAACAACATCACATAGATGTTTTTAAATTCTGTTCATCTTTGTGTAGAAATTAAGGAATAAGTTGTTGCACCAGTTAAACGTACATTTAAAAAATGAGCCTCAACCAATGAGATTCAAGCTTTATTCAAACAAATATGACTGAGTGATGACATATTTGTTTCAGTCTACTAAATTTCAGGTTTCAGGTTTTCTTTATTATGTGATTTTTTTAAAACATCTTTGTTTTTATTTTAAAGTTAAGACGTTCAGTTTTAAATTCTAAGTTACTATTCCATTTAAAAGTTCCAATTAAAATCTAATTTTTTGTGTTCTCTCTTAAAAGTTTTGATCCAGGTACCATCATCATTAAAAAAATACTTAACATCTCTATTACAAAACAACTTAACAATATTCAACCCTGCTGCCGACTGGAAGTAGCTAACAGTTTGTATGGCGGAAAGTAGGGATGCACATTTTGGATCATTGTGGATATCTGATATGCCAATATTAAATATTTTAGCTCCTTGGTTCCCAACCTGGGGTCAGGACAACCTTAGAGGGCGCCAGGGACCTGGGGGAACGCGAGGCTCTTTCTGCCCTGAGGTTGTTAAAATTTAATTTTATACAGAATTTATGGTATGACACTTATAGATAATTCATACGGTGGTTGTTGGGTAAAATAATTTGTGTTTGGGGATACTTTGTCTAGATTTGCCCAAAAAATAAATGAAATTTATGTTAATTTTGGACGCAAAGTATCACTGTTTTCTTTTGGGTCAGTCCTGGGGGGCTCAAGTAGGGGCTAACAGGAAAAAGGTTGGGAACAACTGTTTCAGCCAATGCCGATGTGCAGTGAAGATGTAAAACTTTAGTCCTTAAAAATACAGTGTGTAGAATTCTGCACAGACATATCTATGTTGATTTTGGAAAACATCAAACATTTCTATGTAATATGTATATTTATAATCGAGGTCTTATAGTATGCCAGATATTTACTTAAAATTTGCAATGACAGAGAAAATATTAATTTTTGTGTTATTATTTTGCATTTTTGTGATATTATTATTGTATTTTTATGTATTTTTGAAGCAGGGCACGTCTTTTATGGAGGCTTAGGCCAAAGATTGTGAGTTCAATCTCCCAAACTCACCTCTATAACATGAAAACCCCACAGTAGGCATTTCCAGGGTGTTGAGACCAGCACCGCTCAGTGTCTCTTCTCAATACTACTTCTTGTTTTGAATTGAGGACTCTGTTCATTAAAACAGCACCGCATAAGTAGGGCTGGGCTTGAAATGTAGATTAAATCGCAACATTGCCTGCTACAATTTTCAGATCACAGAAGGTGAAACATTTCTTAAACCTGAGATGTGTGCTAAAATGCCAGTTTAATACAAGTTTATGCAGCACAGATGTTATGCTCTACACATCAACATTCAAGTGAAATTGTTCAAAATAGAATACAAAAGCCTACTTTCCTTATTTTGTTTTATTTATTTATTATTATTTATTAAAAGGATCATTCCCTTTAATACAACATTTTATATCAAATTTGCAATCTGAGTCAAAATAATCACAGACATTTTAATCCACCTTTTATTGTGTTGGTTATAATATAGAATTATTTATTGTTAGTGTTTGTTGACAAATACATCAGATGAGGTAATAAAAAAATATTGCATATTAAATTGCAATGTTTGGAAAAAAATCACAATTAGATTATTTTCCCAAATTGTTCAGCCCTGCTCATAAGGCGCATTTACTAGACAGAAAACCAAACTTTGTTCCATTCATACATTTCTCATACTGAGAGAGACATGCAGTTAAAAAGGAACTTCCTTGTTAACGCTTGAAGCAGTCCCAGGATATGTGTGTGTGCAGGAAGTGACGCTAGAGTGCATGCACATCCTGAGGGAGCTTCCAGCGCGAATTAGGAAGTGCTTTTTTTAACTGCATTTCTCCCACAGTATGGGTAAATTTATTAATGAAACCAAGTTTTGGTTTTCTGTAAAGTAAATAAATCTGATGAGGTGCTGTTTTCTGAGTCCTCAATTTGAAAGATGAAGTAAATAGTAGAGCTGGGCAGCACTGGTCTTTACTCATCATATTGTGTTATTTTTGGGGGAATTTGGAATTTTACATACTTTGCATTCAAAAAACTTAAATGTTTGAGGAATGAGGATGAAAAAGAATGACTTAAGCTGACGTAGGTCTGTTGGTGCAGCCTAAAACTCCATTAACTTATTTCGATATTTTGAGCTGATGATGGCCGTGAATGTTAGCAGAAATTTTCATATCTCTTCATTAAAATAATTCCTATTTAAGCTAATTTACAACAATATGGATATCATGATGGTTATATTGTGCGCCCCTACAGGGAAAAGTAGAATATTGCACGCAAGTAAAGGCAAAACCACTTTAATCGAATTGCATCATTAGTTCATACAGGACATAATAGTCATACACCCAGCCGTGATCAGCTGACAGCCAGCTGATCCCAATTTTCACCCCCCAGCTCCCACGGTCAATCACAGCTCTTTCTCTCAACACAGCTGCATGTTTAAGTATGACGTACTTCTCACTAATCCCTGCTTGCACTAATGCTAATGCATCATGCTGCTGCTGCAGGCAAAGCTTAACCTCCTCCACCCCAGCCTCCTCCTTTGTAGCATAAAGCTTGTTGCGCCCTCGTATTCAGATTCATGCCACTATGGATTTATTGCTTTGAAACTAATTTCTCTATTCAGTACACATTGTGATGAATGTGTCTATTCATAGGGGAGTTTGCAGCCATGCACTCCCTGTAAAGTCAAAGCATGCTGCTTGACTAACCCAGGGAGCATCTTTGAAAATAGTTTTCTCCATCAAGTAAATATCTCTTTTGCAATAAAATGGTAGGAATGTATGGCGAGATTGTTCCTGACTGAAATGTTTTTAGTTACTTTGATACCTGAAGGGGTTATACGCCTAATAAAAAGCACGAAATACTTAATAAAATGTGCATCAGTACTTTTTTTTTTCTTTTTTCTTTTTGAACATTTTCTACAGACCTCTAGTGTAGACCAACAAAACAAATATTCCAGGACTTTTATTTTGATGCTGTCTAAAAAATGTTTTTTAATGACATAAACAGATTATTATTGGGTTATATATGTACTGGAGGGAGGGAAGGCCAGATTGTCGATCGCTGATCTCCAGTTTTTACTCGGAGAATGCGGCTCACTGTGTTGTCTCACTGGACCTGTCTCATCGACGAAGGCATGATGGTCATAAATCCTTGAGAAATTCTTCCCTTTTCCCCCTCTCTAGCACCAACAGAGCCAGCTGTCCTGCTGTGGGTCAAAGGAACATGTTGTGCCTGTGAGCTCATTAGTTTAACAAGTAAAGATCCGGACTTTTAGACCGGGATGGCCAACTAGGGATCAGACTTAAGCAGGGCTGGCATGAGGTTTGTTTGCACACAAACGAAGAATCATCAATATTTGCCCCACCTGTCTCCATTAATCATACCTACCTGTAACATTAAAGTATCTGATATATGATATACTAGTGGGACTTCACCAAGCAAATGCACTTTAAAAACATAAAGCTTAACCTAAATATCCTTTATACTGAAAAAATGAGCCGACCCTTTCCCTGACCTTGTTCCGCTCTCCTCCTGGGTGGTAAATCTCAGGTCCTGGTGGGATAAGATGGCATTGATTTGATCGAATGTAACACAAAGTGTGGTGGCGAGGTCAGTTGTTGTTTATCCTCTCACACACAGAAGTGCGACATGGGAGTTTGCTGGCCGGGGCGCTCTCTCAGCTGACCTCCCTGACTGTGGGTAATGAGGCAGGACGGACGCTTTACTGCATGGTCCCAGAGGAGGAGCAGCCCAACAAACTGGGGTCCTGGCCTTGATGTGCTGGCCTGCTTTTTCTGTTTGACTGGAGGTGTAATGGTCTGTGGGCACAATTTAAACTTCTGAAGAGTCTGTTAAACACCACAGTCAGATGTTTACCTCTGGGACATTTTGAAAGGTGTGAATTTTGGGCTCCTGGTTGGAGGCTGAGCTCTGCCTTGTTTGTGTTTGTTGCCATCTGCTGGTCAAAAAGATCCACTGCCATGTGATTAACTAATCACAGCTTTTTCCTCACTCAGGCTTTTCCTGATTTCCTTCACATGAGGGCAGCATTTCCAAACTTATCCCTCTGCCATTGTAGGACTGCAGTATGGATCTCATCAAGTCACTGAGTCATACTCACATTTTCTTGCATGAATTGAACGTTTAGGGGTTGCATTAGGCTCATCAGTGCATCGTTTCTTTGATGCAAATGTCTCTATATCAGCATTCCTGCAGATACTTGTTAAGTCTTACATTTTATTTTTGAAAATTTAGGACTTGGAGTGTCTTAAAAAGTCTTATTTTACTTTCAAGTGAAATTTAATTCATCTGGCACCTTGAGACAAGTCTGGATATTTTTTTTAAATTGACACTGTCTCTTTATCTTTATATGAATATTGTATTTTTGGTAGATTTGCTTGTTCAGCTGATAAATAACAGCATTTAAGGCAGAGAATGTAAAAGTGAATGAAATGATGGGAAATGCAAGTTTCATGACATGAATCAGGAAGGCACCTATCTCTCCATACAATGCCTCACAGCTGGCAACGCATATCAGGGCAAAAAACCGAGCCATGAAGTCAAAGGAACTGTCTGCAGAGCACAGGGGGCCTCCATATTCCTGAAATGGAAGAAGCTCTGACTGAGCTCCAGAGATCCTGTTTGGAGATAGGACAAAGTTTCTGAAGGACAACCATCACTGCAGCCCTCCACAGATCTGGACCTTCAGACTGCATTAATTAAGATTCTCTGGTCTGATGAAACCAAGTTTGAACTGTTTTGACTCAATTCTAAACATACTGTCTGGAGGAAACCAGCCACTGTGGGGGTGCTTTTCAGCAACAGGGACTGGGAGACTGGTCAGGGTTGAGGAAAAGCTGAATGGAGCAAAGTATGAGGATATCGTTAATGAAAACCAGGAGTCAGGACCTCAGACTGGGCCGAAGGTTCACCTTCCAACATGACAATGACCCTAAGAGCCCTGACTTGAACCCTTTTCCACATCTCTGGAGAGACCTGAAAATGTCCACTGGCCCCAATCCATCCTCACTGAGCTTGAGAGGAAAAGAAAAATGGCAGAAAGTCCCCCACTTCAAGATGTATGTCAAGTTGTCAGTTATCTACTAGTTTTCAGTAATGAGATTTGATTATTAAATACATTGTTTTTACTTATTTTTAATGTTTTTTTTTTTTCACCCATCTGAAGTATCTTATCACTGAATTTCATGATTTTCTTACTTTATCTTAAAATATGACCAGATTCAACTGTTTTTAAACAAACTGGTTATTATTGCATATAGATTAGCTGGTATTACAACAAATAAGCAGAATAAAATCAACAGATTTTTTTTTTTTTTGTTAAATGAAAAAAAAAAACGCTGTTTGAAGAGTTACAAGCATCTGATTGGGTGTATATATTATTGGTCATAATTGAATTCACTCCTCATGGGTTTGAATTGTGGCTCTTGCAATTTTTTTTTCTTTTTTTTCTTTTTCCAGCGACTTGACTCTTTGATTGATTAACACTGCCTCAGACTATTTTTGAAAGGTTCTGCCCATCCCAAATACGGACAATGGGCTGTTGCCAAGGTGGACATGAAATGTGTCCCATGCCAAATGTGAAGCAGTCTATTTGGCATAGCAGGTTAAGTGTAAGATCTATATCATCTTCATCAGCATTATTAGTAGAATCAGTCTCATAAGCATGTGAAAGAGCTGAGACTCCAGCTTATTCTCTTGTAATCAAACCCTCTATTTACCTCTTTAACCAGCTAAGCTCATAAACATACACTTCTTCCTCTTCCTGCCATGTTTTCCTCAGTCTTTTCTTCTCTTTGGGAAAGCAGCTCCACTTCTCACTCATCTGCTTCCTCCTTCAGCCTCAGGACAAATACCAGGACCAGGTCGCCTCATTTTCTGCCTTTATGAGACGGCACATGTCTCAGATTTAGTTCCCAGCTCATCATTGGAGCATTACATTTAAATGTGACTGCACAGCACATGATGCAACTTAAAAACTTTACAAACAGTCTTTTCCCTGTCATAACAAGTCCTCAAGATATGATTTTGTCTCTCACCTGTCAGACTATTTTCTGACCTAGTATTCAGCCATGGATGTGCCGTTATAAGGCAGCAATCAGCACCGAGTGTCTCTATGTTTAATTCATGACTTTGATATTCATGAGCTTTGATGAATTAGTCCAAGAGTTGTGTTCAGTCATGGACTGGGATTGAATAACACAGATCAGAGGGCTGCCATATTTAGAGATCTGAGCAGCAGGATGTAGTGAATGCAGCTGGGGGGGCTTCAAAGTGAGGAAGATCCATTGACAGAGGACATGACCCTGAGCTCCTCTTTACCTGCAGGAATCCATGAATTCAGGGGTCTGTTCAGCAGCTCATGTAATAAAGCTTTCATTTGCTCACCCTTCAGACGATCTGTTTGTGGTTATTTTTAATCAGAGAAAGAAAGCACATGTTCTTTGATGTCTGGACCAAAAGGCTCAGGATTTTTTAAATTTCTGTTTTTTTATGAGGGTCTGACAATAAACAGCAGTCTTTGTGTCTCTGTGTGCACAGAGGATGCAGGGACGTACTTCCCCAGTGTGAAGAGGGACCCGGGTCGGTACCTGCAGCCCTGCTCCGACTCTGTAAAGGCCTGGCTGCGCAGCATGAAGAACGCTGGGAAGGTCCTCCTCCTCATCACCAGCTCCCACAGCGACTATTGCAGGCTCATCTGTGAACACATCCTGGGGTAAGAGCGCCCTAGCTGACTGTCAGTCCTGACTTTCTCTGAGCTCACTACATTCCTCTCAGCTCTCACATGCCATCAGTCATTCCTGAAGTCAACACCAGCTCACATGCCAGCTTCAAGCTCCATCATCATCACATACATGTTAGACTCACATTTATTCCTGCAGCTGACAGCAGACAGCAGTAAATATTCTGCTTTTCCCTTTCATGTTTTTACATCTTAAATCCCTTTATATCAGTTTTGGGCTACATTATTAGTATAACAGGTTTCTAAGAGACAAGATGGTTTAGTCCAAGGCTTGTTGCTTCATAAGTCTACTACTACTGTAGATTACTAAAGAGAAAAAAACTATAAAATCTTGTAAATGGACCATAGTATCAGTCAAATAGGGAGGGACATTGCTTGAAAGTACTAAGAGTAAGGCTGTGACAACTAATGGCAGGCTGCGCCACTGCAGACAGGAACTGATTTGTAGTATGGAGCAAATAGAGCCAATACAAAGAAACGCAAAGACTTTTTTTTCGTACATATGTCAAAATTATGAAGATTTTTTGGTCACAGAATTGTACCTTTTTTGTCTCCATGAGATGGGAGAACGGGTTTCTGCAAAGAAAGTCTTGCTTACCTTGAGCTGTCCTTATAATCTGAGTGAAATTACTGCAGCACATATATTCTTAAAGCCCAGGTTGTCTGTAAAACAAAAAGATGTTTAGAGCCTGACTTTGCACCACAGAGTTGATGTTTTACAAGCTTTTAAAAATGCAAAGTCCAGGCAAGACACAAAGGTTAAAAATATCTTGGGGCATGAGGGGTTAATCGTGACTGATGCTTAACTCTGACAGCCTTAATCAAAGATGTTTTAAAAGTTAAGATCAAACTCACTGAACACAGTTAAAATGCCTTATAAAGTATGATGTCAGTTTATGACATCTCAAGTCACAAGATGGGGCTGTTTGTCCAGTTTGATGAAAAGAGTCTGAACAGGAACTTCTGCACACATTTAGCTCCATTTTTTCATGTTACGATGCTGATCCTTGTTCATAGAAGTCATTATTTTTGTGTTAAACTCACAAGCTATTGGGTAAGGCTTTTTAATATCCAGATTTTATATTTGAAGCTTTTATATTGCTAAAGACCCCGTCTTTTTAATTTACCATCATTTATTTAGGTGGAATAGGTTCACCCTGAAAGGAGACAGGCTGGCATTGATTTGGCTTAATACCCAGATGATCGCTTTCATCAATAGCTGCCTAAATGGTAGTTGGTGGAGACCAAAAACAGAGCTACTGACGGAGTGAGTATTTGACAAATATTTGTCCAGTGGCCAGGAGCCTTTGCCCAATCACTTCAGAATTTTAGGATAAAAGTAAATGCATGTTAGATATTGCATTTTTAGCCCGTTGTGTCAACTCTGAGGCCAAAAAGTATCTAATGACCCCCCCTGCTACAGACACTGCAGTTATATTTGTAGGTGAGCAGCACAGGTCTTATTGTCTCTGCAGTATTCTGTAGTTTAACACTGGCTTTGTGTATGATGGCCTCCCTCTGTTTGCAGTGCACACTGTGTGGTTTCAGGCTTATTTTTTTAGCTTAAGCCGTGTTACACACCCGATCAAGCAGCAAGAGAGCTTTGAATCAACACAGCGTGTGTGTCACTGCTGTGCTTTAACACCATAAGCCCTTTTTGTTCTCTGTACGGCGTTGTTATCTCACGCCGCTCTTGCCCGCTGAGGTGGTCTGCTTTTCTACTCTCCACGCTCAGAGCCGATGGTTCTCTTAAGTCCAGCAGATGCAGAAAACAGGTCGAGGTAGATCTGGTTTACTTCGAATGCCAGTTCATCTCATGGGACATATGTGACCCAAACCTCCGCCCTCCCCTACCCAACCCCCTTGCTCCATTTCCTGTTCAGCAGCAGCGGCCTGGTCATTTTTGTTGTTCTCCCCAGGAGGGCAGTGAGAGCTCCAGCTGTGTGTGCTCAAAGTCATGTTCGAGTCACTGCTTTACAGGGTCAGGGGGTGTAAATTTATGTTGTGATAGAAACAAGAGGAAATAAGGCCGGCTACATCCGTCAGGAGGCCGTTTATGGAGCTGCTGCTTTGTTCACAGATTGAGGGCCTAATTTAAGATCCTTCCTGTTTTTCTACATTCGTTTTCCTACCTTTTCAAAGCACTTTATTTAAAAAAAACAGGCCTCTCCTTTGTCACGCAGAGAAGAGCTCTCCCTCTCTGCCGCCCTCGACCGTGCTGAAGCGGCTGAAGGCCAATGACATTCAGCTGTCAGAAGTAGCACAACAAGGCCAAAGTTGTCTGACAGGAGGCTGCTGGACGACATTCAAAAAGCTGTCCGAAGAAGCTGCAGGACTGGATACAAGACTTTTAAAAAACTTATACATAGTTCTCAAATATCATAACAAAACCACCAGTTCCAGAAAAGTTAAGACATTGTGTTAAATATGAATAAAAACAGAACACAGTAATTTGCAAATCTTTTTTATTTGCATAAATTCAGGTGAATACAGCACAAAGACAAGATATTTAATACTGAAACTGATAAACTTTCCTTAGAGTTTTCAACACACTTAAATTCTGAAGTTGATGCCTGCAACATGTTCCTTAAGAATTGGGACACGAATATGTTTACCACTCTGTGAAATCTCAGTCCCTCGTTGTAGTATACACTTAGTAATACTACATATATTTTCAATAGGATATAGTTCTGGACTGCATTCATACCAGTCTAGTCCCCTCACTCTTCTACTGTGAAGCCATGCTGTTGTAACACATGCAGAATGTGGCCTGTCTAGTGATGTTCCTAGGAGTATGATCTTTCCATTCTGCAAACCAGTTTCCCTCTGCACTAGTAAAACAGCGTCATGATGCAAAGTTGCTTCACAGAATGTGGCTAAAGTTAGCAGTGCTAACACGACTACCCTCAGTCCTCTTTTTAGGTTAACATCCACTTTCCTGAGCTGAATATCGTCACGCAGTGCCCAGGTTATATGTGGGTATATCCTGACACAGTCTCTGGACAATTTTATCTGCCTGGTTCTAGATCAAAATAATGATAAGCTCTATGTTCCTATGACATGCTATCAGTGCTATAGCAGATAGCGGTTGCTTCTATTAGAGGAAAGAGCATTGTGGCAGAGAGGCAGGGGTCCTTAAGAAAAGCTACAGTGGCCACTAGTGGCCAGTGGCTGCATTAAAGTCCATCCACATGTGTTAAAGACATCATCAGGAAGGCATATGTTGCTCGAAAATCTGTATGTACCTCTCAGTATTAATGGTGCTTTCACAGAAATGCTAGTAATCTACGCCATGCACACTAATACATAACAATACACTAATAATTATGAATGAAAATATATAATAGTGATATATCACAAAAAATAAATTTATGTTATTTATTTAGATATAAAATAGAAATGGAAATAAATAATAATAATAATGAGAGTAAAAAATACAATAATGTACTACATGAATGAAATAAATAATAATAATAATAATAAGAAGAAGAAGAAGAAGAAGAAGAATAGTTTTAATAATTACAATGATATAACAATTATTATTATTATTGTTATTGTTAGTATTATACAAGAAATGATAATAATAGATTTTATAATAATTATATCTCATATTAGATAAAATTTAAATTTATACAATTGATTTATACAATTTAAATGAATAGAAATAATAATGGAATTATAAAAATTTGCCTTTGTTGATTTTTTTTAATACTTCTTTTTTTTTTTTTTTTTTTTAATATAGAAACTTTGTTATGCTATTTTGTCCACGTTTGTCATATGGTAAATATTTCAGTGTTTGCTACAATATTTTTGCCATTTCAGAATTCTTATTTATTTATTTATTTATTTATTTGTTTATTTATTTATTTATTTTCATTGTTATTACAAACTGTTGTTTTACACATTTATGTTTTCAGCACACTTTTCCACTTTAGGTTGAAATAAAGGCACTCCTCTAAAGAAAGTCCTGGTGCCTTCTGTAATTTTCTAATTCATCGCCACAATTGTCACTTTTTTTTTAGGGATTATGGAGCTTTAAGTACAAAAAATAAGTCTGAATTCTTGGCAAATGTTTTGCTAGTCATATGAGATTAAATATATATGAATGTGTTCTTCATTTAGGTTAAAAATCATAAGAAAATACTAAAATTCATCATTATATTTCATGTAATGTTCATGTAGCAGGCTTGTTTATGGCAGGCTAGAAAAATATGATTTAAAAGCTTCCCACACTGGAGGTACATAAACATTCTCATACATAATTTTGATTGATTTAGATCCTTAAAACTTTCTAAAAAGAGTGTTTCCCATCTTATAGGACCGTCATGTTTTCTCCTTGTATGGAAGCTCGTGTAGAGATTCTCCTTAACATACTGTACAGAAAAAGGCAGCAGTGTTGGTCTCCCCTAGAGATACTATCCAGCTCTTAACATGCACCCTATCTTTTGTGGGAGAGTATACTGCCCTCTTTAAGTGTTTACTTTATTTGTCTAAGTCCCCCCCCCCCCAGCTCTGTATGTCCTCCCTGTTTACAGCTCCATGTTTTCCATCATCTGTACTCGCTGTTTAGCTTCTCTGGACTGTCTGTGCTCGTGTAAATCAGCGTATTTGGATTCAGTCCAGGCATTGTCCTTCACACAGCGGCCGGGCGCCGATCTCAGAGGTTAATGTTGTTTTTCCGGCCGTTACAGGAAGGATTTTGAAGAGCTATTTGATGTCATCATCACAAACGCCTTGAAGCCTGGTTTCTTCTCCTTGGTGCCCCAGCAGAGACCCTTCAGGACCCTTGGTGAGTACAGAGCTGCAGCTCCCACGCTCTGCTGCACTTTATCAGTCATTAAACTCAACATTCAGTCCCGAAAATGTAAACGGAAAGAGAAAAGTACTCATTACAAGTTTCTAGAACACAAGCAGACATCTTCAGATAGCTTGATTTGCCCCCAAAGAAACACACCAGATCCCAGACATTTGTAGGCTTTTAATGGCATACACACGTGGAACTTTGTATGTTCGTATAAATGAAAATGAACCAAAAATATGTTTTAAAAGGTTTGCAGATGTGTGTAATAAATCATCCTTTATTATTCATAGCTGCTACTTGGAACAACTTCAGGAACGATGTCCTCCTGCTGTGGACAATAGAGAAGTTGACAGTGTGATAAAGAAAACCCAGGGAGGAGCAAATAGCAGATACTAATAAACACTCTGCTTTCTCTAGCACCAGACGGACTTCTCCCAATCCTGACGTCTAATATTGCAGGGCTCTTCAGGTAGTTCAGAAAAGGGGGGCACTTCCTGAAGAAGCATCTATTTGTAGGGACAGTTTCTTTGCTCTCTCTCCCTCTTCGTCACACTTAAATGTTTCAGAACATCAAACTAATTTTTTTAAGATTCGATATAGATAACCTGAGTAAAAACAAAAGTCAGTTAAATGATGACTTCATTTGTCAAGGAAAAAAACAATTAAAACCTACCTGGCCCTATGTGATATGTTATTGCCCCATAATCCTAATAACTGGTTGTTCCACTCTTGGTGCCAACTGCATGCAAGCAATTAAGATAATTGTCAGTGAGTTCTCAAAATCTCACACCATTCAAGACCAACATTGTCATAAACAACAGGAAGAGACACAGGGTACGAAAAGTTAAATAACTTTTTCACCATAAATTGTAGCCTCTTGTTACTGTCCAACAACACTATCTATACCCTCATAGCCCTCACGGAAGCTTTTCTAGCAAGGTTGGAACTTGGATGACTTTCCAGGATACACCATATGTCATTTTTTTTGTATCCCACAATGCATTGTGACAGGCTGTGACAATCAGTGGCAAGCTGTTTGATTGTTGTGTCATACCTTGTCAAACTGCACACGTCATTACACCTTAATAGACAGCGTGAATAACTCATAATGGAGAGAAAGTGAGACCGTCATGTGGCCCTCTTTGTCTCTACAAACAGGAACTAGTTTGAATAATGGCTCAAATAGAGCTAACACAGAGAAGCACAATGACTTTTTTTGGTAAATATGTGAATATTTGACGACTTTGAAGACAGAATGATTTTTTCACTTTAGGTCCCAAAGAGATCGGAGAAGAAGTTTGTGCAAAAAACGACAGGATTTTTAGCCTAGTTTGCGCCTCCCCTGACGATAGTGGGGGTGTATCCCGAGTGGACTGAGTGATAATTTATCTGAATAGTCCTCAAGTGTGTGGTGTCAACACGATTGTTCTACTGCTCTAATAGCCTCCTAGACCCCTGAATCATAAAAACCAAACATGTTTGATATGTACGGTTCTAGGTCGTAGTATCTCCAACGGAGTTACAACAACAACCAATGGGAGCGAGCAGCACCAGCAGCTTCACCAACAGGATCATATTTACTTTCAACGCTCACAAGCATAAACACAGCTTTACCTTCATTTCATCCAGGATTTCATCCTGATTATTTCCCTTGGCTGCAGCTGTAATGAATGCCATGGCAGTCTGTGGTGGAGGGACAGCATGTCAGCGGTATCAATAGATGTACAAGTTTGGTTTTCTTCAGAATCACGTGATCATGCGAGGCTGCAGGTCAGCAGGTGTGTGGTATCCAGTGACCTGATGGTCTGGCTGAGTCATCTAGTGTGTGGGTTTAGAGCATTAAGGATAAAATTTTCCTGATGACGATTTGAAAATTGTCCAGTGTGTGGCCAGCCTTAGTCGTTATTGTTTACTGTGTTTTCATTTCTGTGTTGTGTTTTCCTTTTATCTTGATGTTACTGCAGCACAGATATTCTTAATGCCAAGATTATCTTGAAAAAAGGATGTTTAGAGTGTAACTGGGCACCTCAGGGTTGATGTTTTAGAAGTTTTTTTTAAGACAAAAAGCCCAGGGATTTCAAAATAAAGGTGTATTTTAAAGATGATGATGAGAATCCATGTTTTGACTTTGCAGTGTATTGATCCAGATTGAGTAACTCGTACACTAAAGCTGATAAAATGGTGTCTCAGTTAAAAATGCAGGATTATTCTCTGAGGTTAACAGTAAAATCTCTAGAGTCATTTGGGTTAAAAGCATACTTTTGCACTGACTTATAACAGAGCATTCCTTGTATTACTTAAATAGCATATTGTGGAGAGGTCAGTCGAGCTCAGACAGCTGTTAGTCGTGTTAAAGAGATAAAAAGCAGCTGCCAACATTTCATTGGCTCAGCTCCTCACCATCAGCGGTGCACATAACTCAGGTTACCTTCCCGGGTCGTTTCCCGGCTCACCTTATCCTCCCAGCCTCTGATCCTGGATGCCAGTGTTGAAGGTGTGCTCTGGCAGGGGCAGCGGGCTGGAATGCTCTCCTCATCTGGATTGTCTTGTTGCCAGCAATAACACTGGGGATGCATTATGTGTGAAGACAGGATGATCCACTCGCTGAAACATTCTCCTCTCTCTCTGCCTCTCTCACTCTTCCTGACTTTTGCCACGTTGGCAGAAAAATACATCAGCATCTGTTCTTCCTCTGGCCTGCTCACTAACTGGACACTCCCTTTTTAGTTGGAAAAACATCCCTTGTTGTTCTACATTCCTGAAATATTCCTTTTATTTATTGGATTATGATGTTTATTTAAAACCTTGACCTGAAATGTGCTTTGAGAAAAACAATGATTGAACCCAGTAAAGATGTGAGAGATTCCTTGTACTTCAAGGGTCTCATAAATTATAAAAGGGGCAGTTTTATTTCTGATATAGGGTTGTATTAGCTATATATATATGTAGTAATAGAAGTAGATGAAAGTCAGCATGGTCTCTGTTTTTGGAAAAGCCGAGCAGAGTAAGCTAACTGCTGCAGATGGGGTCATAAGAAACATACTGTATAAGTTACTAAAGAAGTCCTCTTGATGACAGCCCTTGCCTTCAGCCTGAACCTTTAGCTGCAATCACAGCTCTGAGTCTGTGTGGATAGGTCTTAATCAGGCTTGCACATCTGGACACTGCAGTTTTACTCCATTCTTCTTTGTTACACTGCTCAGGCTCTGTCAGGTTGCACACAGATCGGTCTCCAACAGCTCTTTTGTAGTCCAGCTACAAATTTTCCATTGAATTGAGGTCTAGGCTTTGACTTGGCCACTCCAGAACATTCACCTTGTTGTCTTTAAACCATTTTTGGGTCGTTGTATGCTTCCGCTCATTGTCTTGCTAGAAAATAATTCTTCTCCAAGCTGTAGTTCTCTGGCAGACTGTGTAAGATTGCCCACCAGGATTTTCCTGTATTTTTTGATTCATTTTACCCTCTACCTTTTCGAGACTTCCTTCTGCTGAGAAGCATCCCCACAGCGTGATGCTGCCACCACCGTGCGTGTTGTGTTTGTCGTGTGTCAGTGTTTTGTCTGGTGGGTAAAAGCCCCATTTTGGTCTCATCAGACCAAAAAACTTTCTTCCACTTGACCATGGAGTCTCCCACATGCCTTTTGGTGAACTCTAGTCCAGATTGAATCTGAGTTTTCTTCAACAGTGGCTTTCTCTTTGCCACTCTCCCATAAAGCTTTGACTGGTTAAGAACCCAGGCAACAGTTGTTGTTTGTATAGTCTCTCCCATCTCAGCTGCTGAGGCTTGCAACTCCTTCAGAGTAGTCATAGGTGTCTTGGTGGCCTCTCTCACTTGTCTCCTTCTTACACGCTCACTCAGTTTGTGAGGACGGCTTGATCTAGGCAGATCTACACATGTGACATATTCTTCTCATTGCTGATGATTGATTTAACTGAACTCTGCTAAATGTTCAGGGCCTTGGATTATATATTTTTTTGTATCCATCCCCTGACTTAGAGATGCATCTTAAAATGTTAGATTATCCTGTAAGAGTTCAAGTTTCAAGTAATTTGGGAAGGAAGTTAAAAGATGTATGTTTTCTTGAAAGGATGTGTGGTGTCAAATAAAATTGAGTGTTTATCCACTTTAAAAAGGAATTTTTTTGTCATCCATGGCGTCGTGTTACCTAGCCCACGACCTCGGAGAAGACAGGAGCTGTTAGAGTGTCCTTCCTGGTTAATGCTTGAGCTGCTTGCATAGTATTCTGGGATCGCTTGCAGTGCAAGCAAGGAAGGTAACTTTCAACAGCTTTTCTCCCTCATTATGTATCTATCTGCCAAAATGGTAGATAATTGTGAGGTAAACCGAGGATACACTGATACCAGGATTTTCTAGACCAAGCACAAGTACTTTCATTCAGGCACTCATCAATAACCGAGTACAAATATGAGTACTTTAAAATACCATGACCATTCTTAAGATTAGTTTGAAATTTTGTTTTGATTTTCATCAGATGTTCTTTATTGCTTTCTTGACAATTTATCACTGCATAGTTTTCATTCTCATTTCATTGAACTTTGACACTCATTTATTTGAAAATACGAGTACAGTATCTGTAATGTTTTATGAGTACAAGTACAAGTACTAAGGCTTAGTATCAGCACCAGAACCCGAAACTGATATCAGTGCATCCCTAAAGGAGTCCACGATCTGGGGTGATTTCATCATGAACTACTTGTCTTGACTTGACTTGAACTGTCACATGACAGCATGAAAACAAAGATGCATTTTGCAATAACTCTGTGTGGAAAGCATGATCTTGATGCTTTCTTTCAGTTTTTGTTTGATGTCAATAGGCCAAGTAAAACAGGAAATATTTAATTTGATATAAAATATTGATGTTACACATAGGAGACAGTGGACCATGTTATACAGGAGGGGCACTGGTATTTTTCCATAAATTCACCATACTGTAATTTCTTTTTTAAAATGACTATATATTGTTTTAAATAACAATTTGTAAAAAATCAATTTTTGGAGGCCCTATATCTGATACCATAAAATAAACTTAAAAAAATATATAGTTTTCATTTTTATAAAGTTGAGGTAGTGCTGAAAAGGATTATACCAAACATAAGCATGGCATACATTTTCTGAGTGGTTTATTTTGTTGAAAGAAAATTAACAAGATGACAAAATAGCCATTGGACCTAAGTTAAGTGGGGATCAGTGTTTGGACAACAGGAGTAAGTAAAATTAAATTAAGTAAATTAAAGTCCTTTTATCTTGTCACTAGTTTACATTCAACCAAACTGGAGCAATTTTTAAACTCTACAGGGCGAAAGAATTTCCTCTAAAAACTGCCATTTAACACAGGATGTTATAACAGAATATTACGACAGAGAAAGCTGTGCTATCAGTCGCTTGAAAACCTCAGGGTACAGGATGTATTGATCATTATCAACACTTTTTCAGTAGAAAAACCTGCACAGCTCCTCTTCTCTTGAATCCAGACCACATACCTCTCATTCTTCTTCTTCTCAGAGTCCACCGTCCTCACAGATGTTACCACTGATACGTGTGTTTAATCACATATGTGGCTGCTCTCATCGCTGTTCCTTCACTCTCTGCTGTCACAATATTTATAGCACATTTAACCTCAGGTTGAACCTGTGCCGCTCTGCTCTCTGGAGGTTTGGTCAGTGAGAGTGAGGATCTGCTGCTGCTTTTAAACACCACTCTGTCAACTTAACGACCCCCGTCTGCTCGTGTAGGAGCTGTTACCTACTTTAAAACAGAAGATGCTCCATTGATCCAGAGATAACAGCAAGAGGAGGCATGCTGTATTTAAAGAGTGCTCATTAGTGCCATCAGAGATGGTTTACAGCACTGCTGGTCAATATAAGTATGTCTGAAAGTGTGTTTGTCTGTTTCCTGTTTCATCAGGAGTTTAAGACAACTAAAGAATTCAGTTTGCTGTCTGTAAAACTTTCAATTAACTAGATAGGCCTGGTGCTATGACTGTAAAACAAAACGTCAGATTTAGGACTGAAATAATGAAGTATTTTATTGTATCATAAATCAATATGTATCAGTAAGTTTAAGTTAACCTGTGTTTTTTATGTTAACCATTTCCTTGTACAAACATTTAAGTCATTCAAAAAAATCATTCAAAATAGGAACTCTCATGTCAGAAATAGGCTTTATAATAGGCTTTATTCTGAACTGATTTTGAAATTAAGTTTATTGAATTATGACTGCACAGTTTAACCATAGCCCCAATACATGTCAATGTAAATATGAATGGATAGCACAATAGCTAACTTTCATCCTCTGTCCGAAGGCAGGCAGTCATACATATGTACATTTATTTATGTTAAAATGTTTGTCAGTGTAGTTTGGACCAGGGAAAGTTCAAAAAGCCAACGGCAGCCATTGTAGAGCAACAGGATCCGCCATTTGTGCTGCTGTTCTGGAGTTCGGAGATTCACTGTGACGTCTACAGTGACGTAATGATATAGCAGTGAGAGCCAGCTCCAACCTGTGGAAAAGTCAGCGGTTCTTTGTCGCTGCTAAAAATGGGCCAACTCCAAACCAGCTCCAGCTCTGGCCACGCAACAGCGCTGGAGCTGCCCTGGTGTGGTGTTTCTTTCTCTCCATCCTTAACCAGGCAAAGCTGGATATGATCAGTGGAGGAAGTTCAAGAAAAAAAAACAGATTTTGATGTTCCAAAATCTGGAATTTCAACTTATACCACAAAGTTAATTGATATCCAAGGCCTATAACTAGGATTAACCACTGAAATACCATATAACCAGGACTGTAAGTCACCTTTATTTTAAGCTGTTGGGAGTGTTTTAGAGTCTTGGAAGTGTTGATTTTTACTGCTGTTATGTATTTAGTCTTAGCTTTGGACTAAAATGGCTTTTAGCTTTGGTCGCATTTTAGTAAATCTTTTGAAAGTTTGAAAAACTTAATGAAAACTTAAAACAAGGATTTTCTTTAAACGTATTTTATTAGTCATGCTGTAAAACTAATGTAAATGTAAAAGACTCATAATAATAAACTATCAATACTTCAGTTACTTCAAACTATCCTGAAGAAAAAACTGACCTAGCTTTAACAATCTCTGCTTGTGTTTTTGCCCATTATATGCACAGTGGAGAAATATCATGGATGTTAAATGTCTGTCAGTCCAGCACTGACATCTCAGTCTTTAGTCTGTTTTTGACAAACTTAATTTACTTATTGTCAGAGTTTTAATTACAAAGATCTAGCTTTAGCTAGTCTTTTGCCAGCCTTACACCAGAGGACTTTGCTAAAACCCCTAGAAGACTCTAAAAAGACTGACATCTCAGACCCTCTCACAGCTAAAGACAATTTATTGGCAAGCCGTTGAGTTTTTAGTCTCAGACTAAGATTTTGAAATGATTGTGGGTCACTATAGTCTAGAATACAATTCCTTTTGAGATTATTTCCCATCATGCATCTGGTGAAAATTCAAAGCAACAACAACTTTTGAGCAGAGAACAAGATGTAGAAGGACATGGAGATCACAATTGAGTTAATATCCCTTATAATAAAGAGAGGAGGCACAGTGAATGAAACAGTGAAACAAAATGGCACTGACGTCCTGGCTGTGCGTAAAAGTGCCGCATTACGCACGGAGTGAAGGACAGAGAGGGACAAACCTCCTTTTATCTTCCGCTTCAGTAAATATCACTGTTTATCAGAGGACAGAGAAAACACACCGCAGACGTTCACAGCATGAATGTGATTTTATAATGTAATATACTCTCAAAATCGTGTCGCTCCAGACGTGCAAAGAAAGGCACTATTTTTTTTTAAATAGCGGGCATGTATTTTAAAATCTCACGTACCCCCTGGAGTGCCTTCACGTATACGTACCCCTATTTGAGAACCACTGATCCAAGCGCGTGCTAGCCGTGGTTTTTGCTTGCATCATCACAACGTCGTGTTTCAGCCTTGTTGTTTCGGTGATAAAAGTCTGTTGGCCAAAAACCGAAAATGCACTTTTGGGCCATTTTCGGCCGGAAATTTTCGGTGGCCGAATTTTCGGTGCATCCCTAGCGATTATCATGAGACAGACTCACAGCTGTCTATTTCTACCTGACAACTGTCGTCATTACAAAGGAGGCCTTCCAGTCAAACCAGGTTTACTTACTCAACAGTTTGCTCCAGTGCCTCTAACTAATGGCCAGAGGCATCTGCTGGACTCTTTTTCTGATAACTTCTCTTCGGCACATTTTTGGGTAATGCTGACATGCGCTAACCTTGCAATGCAGATGGACACGCCCGTTTCCTTGTTTTTCACTGGCGAATCCATCTTGCAAAGCTCCCTTCTGAACCGTTTGGGCCCGGTTAGAAAGTGACAGGACCAATCAGCGACGAGGGGCAGTACTTTCAGGCGCAGCAGAGTTGTGACGTAAACAAGCAGCAGCAAGAGCTGGTGCAGTTATGGAGGAAGAGATTAGCGTGGATTAGCGTTTATCAGAACTTGACGACATTTCTTTGTTAAAAGAAGAACAAAGAACAGCAGTGGGTTGTTTTATTTTCAAAAACGACAAAAGTCACACACTCCAGGTGGGGAGTGAATCTTTGCCCCAAGTGAAGGAGTTCAAGTACCTTGGGGACTTGTTCATGAGTGAGGGTAGAATGGACCATGAGATTGACATGTGAATTGGTGCGGTGTCAGCAGTTTTGCAGGCGCCGTTGTGGTGAAGAAGGAGCTGAGCTGAAAGGCAAAGCTTTTGATTTACCGCTCAATCTTTGTCCCAACCCTCACCTATGGTCATGAACTCTGGGTAATGACCAAAAGAATGAGATCCCAGGTACAAGCAGCCAAAATAAGATTCCTTAGGGGGGTGGCTGGGATCAGCCTTAGAGATAGAGTGAGGAGCTCAGACATCTGGAAGGATCTGGAAATAGAGCTGCTGCTCCTTCATGTCGGAAGGAGCCAGTTTAAGTGGTTCGGGTATCTGATCAGGATGCCTCATGGGCACTTCCCTGTGGATGTCTTCCCCGTATGTCCAACTGGGAGGAGACCTTGAGGCAGACCCAGAACTCACTGGAGGGATTACATATCCCATCTGGCCTGGAAGCACCTTGAAAATCCCCAAGAAGACCTGGAAAGGGTTAGAGGGGAAGAGGGATGTCTGGGTTAACCTGCTTCGCCTGCTGCCATCGCGACCCAACCCCGGATACGTGAAAGAAGATGGATGGATGGATGGATGGATGGATGGATGGATGGAAGTAGGGGTGACCTGGAACAGTCGGCGATTCAACGATTCGATTGGGAGGAGTCTGGTTCGATCAGACTCCGGCCACTGTCCTGTGGTGCTGGGGTTGTTTATCACCTCAGATGGCAAGCACATGACTAATTATGTATGCACGATGACGTCAAAGCAAATCTATTTCTCTGCGCGAGCTCAGTTTCGCTGGGGACTCTGCAGGGAAAGTGGGAAAGTTTGACCAGAGTTTTCTCGTAAAGCAGAATTTTAATCTAAGTGAGGTTTTCCTGGTTAACCAAAGGCTTAATATCATCAGCGGTATGGAGGGATTTTGTGTCATTGCTGCGAGTAATGGAGAAGCTGAAACGAAGGGAACTATAGCTGAACACCATAAACACAGATGCAGCAGCAGAGAGAGAGAGGCCTACACTGGCCAATTAGCAGAAGTAGTCTTGGATAAGCCGTTAATGAGAGGAGGACTGGACTATGTGCTGTGGAGCTTTTGTCTTTTCGCAAATAGTCCAAATAAACCAGGATTGTGGGATGTACAGTTTTAGCAGAGGTTTCAGTTGTCATCATGAGGACTGATATTAGCAGCTGATGGTAAGACTCATTTTTTATTTGAAATATAGAGTTCTAACGTAGTGTCCAGTTAAGAGAGCACTTTTGTTATGTGTTTGGATGCTTCCTTGTTGTCGGTGGAGGATGGTATTTGGCTGTTGTAAGCTGCAAAGTTATAGTAGCAGCCAATGCTAACAGGCTAACGGTGCTGATGTGAAGCTAACTGTTGTTGTTTATGAGTTTAATGTGGGCGTATATTGTGTAACTGCCTGCGTGTGTAAGGAAAATCATGCAGCTTTCATTTTGATACTTTAAACCACTTACACAAAAAAATAAGAGAGAGATTTATGCATTTTGCTGCTGTTAATGCAGCAAAATAATGTTAAAGCAAATGTCTGGTAGTTGTTCTAAATGTCCGGAATTCTTGAGGACTGCCAGTCCGGGGACAAAAAAAGTGTAGCGGAAACGCCATTTGATTGTTAGTCAACTAAAGGCAAAATCTGACGAATCAGATTCAACTATGACAAACCTTAGTCATTGACACCCCTAGATGGAAGGAATACACCTTGGGCTCAAATAAGTGAGTCTTGTTAATTGGTGGGATGAGATTAAAGGATATCATATGAATACATTCAGTTATGAGTCATTTTTTTCAAACATGGGGGTTAAAAGTATTTAGTATGCTGCCAAAAGTTTCTGTTTCTTCCTAAGTTCATTTAGGCAACCAGCTTAGGTGTTCTGAGGATACTGTCACTGATGGTTTGGTCTTTAAATAATGTGCCGTTTTACTCTTTTTTTTTTTTTTTTTTTAAACAAGGACGCGATCGATCAGTAGGTGTTGTTTCAGTCGACAGAGTGTCTTCATACTTTGACAGACTTGTCTAGTCTTTGACCCATGAAATAAGCTCTAGACTATCTAAACACAATATCTTCACATTATCATAAACATAGCCTCTGTTAAACAGTCTAATATTAGCCTGACATTTACTGCAGTGATATGATTTACATGTTTTCCATCGAGGTCTTAAGAGCTCACAGCTGAACTGTCTGCGTTGTACTTTCAGAAGTCCATATAAAGTAATGTCTCTGCACAGCTATAAATGAATACAATGTGACTGTTTAACTCTGGTTTAGAGCTGTCATCATTCACAGTGAGTGTGCTGTCTGTTCAGTGTAAAGGAAACTAATTACATCCAGTTAAATATCTACAGTGCTTTTATTTTGTTGATGTACCAGCCCAGGGTGAACAGCAGTTTCTACGTATACTCTGTCACTATGAATGATAGCATCAACGCGCAGCTAACACGTGTACTTCAACGCTAAACCACAAATGTCCCACTTAATCTGTCACATACGTCTAATACAACACCACTGAAACATGTGCAGCTCTTGTGCAACCTGGAGTCATTTCAGTACAGATACAACCGATTAAAGCTGCTAAATGAAGCAGAGCTACACTGGTTTAATCATGGGCCTTCTTCTGCAAAAAGTTGGGACATTTTTTAAAATGTAAATAGAAATACAGGGAATCTAACTTAAATATTTAAGTAACAACAGCACAAAGACAAGATATTTAATGCTGAAACTGAAAATGTAGGTTTTTTTAATATACAAATATTCTGAATCATAAACCTGCAACATGTTCCAAAAAATTGGGGCAGGAGCATGAAAACATCCAACACCTTTTTCTTCTAACAACACTCTGTAAACATCTGAGGACTTGTTGAAGTACTCAAAGTAAAATTATTTCCCTGCTGCCAACAGAGCAAGGTTTAGTCCAAAACATGCCACTGTCACACTGTTGCATCACCTTATATGACGTGCCTCAATTGCCTCACCCCGACAGCAGCATGTCAACAGTCAAACTCCCCACCAGCCAATGCTGGGCCAGGTGGTTGATACCAGAGCCAAGAGCCCAGTTTGGGCCACTTTACTGGGAAAGCAAAAAAATGATAGGAGCAGTGGTATTTCGCCAGCAGCTGAGGCCTCTCACTTATTCTACATCGCAAATGGAAGGTGGCGCTAAATTACTTCTGTTCTGCTCTCAAACAGTGATACGACTCAGCAGCTGAGTTGAACAAAACGGCTGTTCTCTCCATAAAACTCTCTGCCAGCTGTAACCTCAGGACCCCCTTAGGGGGTTAAAGGTCACAGTCATTCAATGTTGGCATTTTTGCATTGTCCCTTACCTGCCGAGATTTCTCCAGATTTTTACATTATGGACTGTACGGGCATTCAGTGTTTGTTCTCAGGCATGCCCCTTATGTGCAGAGATTTCTACAGATTCTCTGAATCTTTTCAAGATATTATGGACTGTAGATGGTGAAATCTCTGAATTTCTTTTGATTGCACATTAAGGAACATTGTTGATGAAATGTTGGGCTAATGGGCCATGCAGTGTTTCACAAAGTTTAGAACCCTTATGCCATCATCGATTGTTAACACCAAGTCTTTGAGGAGTGCTTCTTTTATACCCAATCATATGCAAGGTGTTTTTTGAGTATTCTGCAACTTTCCCAATCTTTTCTTGCCCCCGTCCCAACTTCTTTTGTAATATGTTTCATGTACCAAATTTAGAATGAGTGTTTATTTCCGGAAAAAAAACAAACAACAAAGTTGGTCAGTTTGAGCGTTAAATATCTTGTATTTTTGCTGTGTTCAAAGGATATAATATGAAAAAGATCCATAAATCTTGGTGTAATGATTTTATTCACATTTTCACTATGACCCAATGAACTGAATAATTACCACAGCCATTGGGAGATTTGAAATATTCCTAGATTCACAAGACAAAGCAAATATAAGCCACTGAATGGGTTTTTTCTTTTGCAGTAACATTTTTTCCCCCTGACTTCAGGACAAGGTTTGAGAAAGAGAATATTACAGTGGTTTCAAAGTCTGTATAATTCTCACAGGGCCCCTTCTTTTCTGTTTCCCTGTGGGCCGTCTGCTGAGCTCTGTGGTCAGATTTAGCTGACATGGTTTTGGTTCTGGAGGCCTCGAGGCTGTGCGGTCATGTACCAGATGGCTGTTTGGTCAAACTGTGGTCTCTGACTCTGTTTCAGTGAATGATGTGGAGGAGAGCGAGGGGCTGCCGTCGCTGGACAAACCCGGCTGGTACTCACAGGGAAACTGGCCTCACCTGCACGAGCTGCTGAAGACCATGACAGGAAAACCAGAGCCAAAGGTAAGCTGGGCACCTTGATAGTTCGTCCTAGAGTGAACAGACAGGCCGCTGCCTGAACAACATCTCAGACTCGCTTTGAGGTTAACTCCAACCGCGGTCATTGGCAGAGGCTGAAAGAGATGAAGGCTTCACGATAAATCAGCTCAAGGAGATTCACACTGCGGTGATGGATGAGGGGAACGTGGCCCTTGGCATGAATGTGGACAGGCCTGCTGTGTGCCAGCGTGCAGTGCTGCCAGCTCCCCTCATACTTCTTACTGCACATACAATGAAGTTCATTCTTATGTCTGCACAAACCAAAGACCTGGTTTTACCTCAGTGGTATGGAGGAGAACTAAACCTGATAGAAGCCAGAGTCACCTTTTCTTTCTTCCTGTGGAAAATGCTGTTATTTTTAAAAATGGCATTAATCCTTTTAGGGGTTTGTTTGACTCTGGCATTGGTCTACCCTTGGCTGACAGTGTCTTATAAAACTTTTGCATATCCTGCAATCACTGGAGATGTGCAAGTCGATCAGACAGGTCATTATTGATCAGTTTTCATTCAAATATCACTGGAATTTATGCATGAATTTTGTAGTGACAGATCACCAAAATCATTCACCTCTGGATAATACTCTGGTGTCTGCAGAGAGAGGTTCTGCATGTGTTGTGTAGTATAAAGATGTAAACGAACCACCAGCTAATAAAATACTAAGTCCATCTACACTGAGAATCTAATTAAACTGGAATACCTGGAAAGATCCCCCTCGAACTTTGCAGTAGGTCCCATTAGTTAAGAAATATTGAACAAGTGCCTCTGCAACCAGGGAGACAAGAGTTAGTGAGCCAGCCAATCACAACCATAAGACTAATTTATGATGTAATAGGGGATGACAAATACAACCCAATTTGAGGCTTTTCACATTACATTTGTCCAAATATTCATCAACTGTTGTGTTATCTGCTTATTTTACCTGTGTATATCAAGCATCTTCCTCCAATTAAATACCTAGAGTAGCCAATGAGAGCGAGCAGATCAGGAAACATCACCAACTGGATGCTGCGAACTCTTCAGCTGGTGATTAATGTGCTCTTTCATCTTGCATTAATATCTGTGAATGTAATTAACTATACACACCACTAGATGTGGTATTAGCTGCTCTAATGTAAGTAAAAAATAAGATAATAATAATAATTGAGGGGACATTTAGAATAATAAGTTTGGGATGTATTCTTTTTTTTTTATCAATGAACGGAACTTGTACCAAACCAGGGTACGAACCGAGCCATATCCTCGAACCTACTCCACAGTGCCATGGTTTTGCTCTGATCGAAGGTGATCAACCGTACACACTCGGAGTGTGTCTGGTGCGATACCCTGCACAATGCAATGCAGACAAGAGGGCAGAGGTCATGGGGAAGCTGCAAGTTCATGAAGGAATAGTATGTCAACAGCAGAGTACTTTGCCCTATTGGAGTTGAATTGTCAGTCATGTCATTAGGATTCCATGATTTTATTGCTTCCACTATGGATAAGTACATTATAAAGGCAAAGGATTTATAATAATAATAATAATAATAATAATAATAATAATAATAGGACTTTGTAGTTGATACGGGACTTAATAGGGAGCCAGTGGAGGTGGATGAGGGTCGGAGTGATGTGTTGCCAGGGTCTAGTGCGGGTGAGAACTCTAGCTGTAGAGTTTTGGACGTACTGAAGCCTGTCCAGGGTTTTGCTGGGTACTCCAGACAGGACTCCATTACAGTAGTCCAGGCGGGAGGTTATGAAAGCATGAATGAGTGTTTCAGCCACAGAATCAGGGAGTGATGGTCGGAGTCTGGAGATGTTCTTGAGATGATAGAAGGCAGATTTGGTGACAGACTTTATGTGGGACTGGAAGGAGAGGGTGGAGTCCAGGTTGACGCCCAGGTTTCGGACCTCGGAGGACGGACAGATGGAGGTCCCGTCCACATCGAGCATGAGTTCTCCAACCTTCTGCAGCAGCGCTTTGGGGGCCACCACCATGAGCTCTGTTTTATTGCTGTTGAGTTTGAGTTGGTTAGAGGTCATCCAGGCTTTGATGTCATGGAGGCAGTTTACCAGGGAGTGGGAAGGGGTGGATGGTTTGGTGCTGAGATAGAGTTGGGTGTCATCTGCATAAGAGTGGAGGCTGAGACCGTGTTTGTGAATAATCTGTCCAAGGGGAAGCATGTAGATGGTGAAAAGGAGAGGTCCAAGAACAGAGCCTTGAGGCACGCCCTGGTTAACTGGGGCGGGGGATGAGTGAGAGGTACCGATGGTAACAAACTGTTTTCTTTGTGAGAGATATGAGTGAAACCAGGAGAGAGCTGTACCAGTGATGCTAAGATGGTGAGATAGGCGGTCGAGGAGGATGGTGTGGGATATTGTGTCGAAGGCAGCGGTTAGGTCAAGGAGGATGAAGAGGCTGATGTGTCCAGAATCTGCAGCTGTGAGGAGGTCATTGGTTATTTTGATAAGGGCGGTCTCAGTGCTGTGGTGAGTGTGAAATCCTGATTGAAGAGGTTTATGGAGCTCATGGTTGAACATATGTTGCTGGAGCTGGGCAGCGACTGCTTAATAGTTTTAGTCTAATTTTAGTTGACGAAAACTCAAAAACATTTTAGTCTAGTTTTAGTCCATAAAAAAGTCCTCACATTTTAGTTTTTACTTCTATGCAAACTGCCAAACCTTTGGTCCCTGCTTTCTACAGCTTTCTAACCATTCTTTGATTAGTTTTAGTCCAGTTTTCATCATGGAAACAAAGGCTGTTGACAAATAGTTTTAGTCATAGTTTTAGTTGACAAAATTAACTCTGCAGTGTATCTCCACTTCAGGGAAGTGCCAGAGCTGGACTAGAGTGTGGGAAGTGGAACTGCTCTGATTGACTCGAGAGGGAGGGATTTGTTCAGCAGTACAATTCACTGATGGATTGCAGCGCAGCTGTTGTATGTGTAAATTGTAGGTACGATATTTTTGTTACATCAGCACATCATCAGTACATCATTACAAACATGACAGAGACCATAAACACTTTATGAACTTCTCAGGCAGTATTTTCCCTTTAGTCTGTTCTTGTTTTTGGTTTCTATGCATAAAGAAAGGACTGCCTTGTGACAGCGTTGATCATCCTCAGTATTTGTTTTACTTCTGTAGTCATGTTTGCCCACACTAGTCTTGTAGTGTGTCTGAATTGTCCTGTCTAGTGCGTTGGTTCCCAACCTGGGGTCCAGGATGTCCTGTCGGGGTATCAGACCTTGTCCCGATCATTCAATGTAATTACTAAATGCATGATAAAACATGTATTGAATGATTTTTACAATGCTCTTTTGGTAAGAAAACAGTATAGACCTGTTTTCTTAGGGTTTTATCAATGAAAAATGTATAAATAATTTTTATTTTTCACAGCAAAGCTTCATCAGGATCTTCAGGGGTTCAGCTTTTCTTAGATACAAGTAGGGGGGGCTCCAAGATAGCCCAAAAGTGGGGAACCGCTGGTCTCCTGTGTTTGTTGGAAGATTTAATGTTAAAAATCAGTTGAAACTGTCACTCTGTCTGTGGTTTCCCATGTTTTTCCAATGTTTCCATTTAGATTTGAAAATCCTCCGGCTTAGGCAGCTTTATGCTCCAGGTTTAGACATTTTTGAAGTTTTTTAAAAGACTTAAGACTCTGACAGTTCTGAGGAGAGTATTGCTCCTTGCTTTTGAAATGTTAGATAAACCATACAGCCCAAGGCAGAGCACAGCATTACATGGAAAACCTAGAATGAGAGCACTCATAATGAATAGAGTGTAAACATTGCTGAATCATCTGAGCCATCATCAGTCTGAATGTGATCCAGCTACAAAAAGTCACATCAGGCAGTTTAGTGAAAGCTACTTGGCAGACTTTAATCGGGGGAGAGAAAGAGAGAACCTTCCCACGCTGGAGCGTCTCATCTTTGGAGGAAATCCTTGAAACACCACCGTGGTTCAGAGTCTACTGAAGAGGAGTGACATGAGAATGAAAGGTTTTCTCTGTCTGATTATGTTAACATTAGAGTTTGATCTGTCAGCCCTAAATATCAGAGTGCTTACTGTTTTGTCATCCTTTAGTTTTATTAAGTGTCTGACTTCATTACAGAAAGGATCCCTACAGAAGTAGACCACTTTGTTGAAGAGTATGAGGCTATTTTCTAAAGCAGAAACAGCTGCTTCTCTGATCTCACTGTCCCAGTCCTTTCTGGTAAACGGTCAGAGTCGTAGAATAACAATCAAACCCTGTCAAAGAAAAACAAGCATTTTATGTGAACGTCCTTTGATTCAGTGCTTTTTCCCAGACGGATTATGTGGCAGCCGTTGCAGCCGGTCTAGTAGCTCTCCTTTCACTTTAACCCTGAGTCACTAAAGCAAAGTCTTTTAACAGCTGGAGTTTCAGTCCATCTTCCAGGCATGCACAGGGTTTAAGGCAGGTAAATATCTGGTAACAGACACTTTAATTTGCTGTAATCTTTGCTGGTATACAATCTCCCATAGGACTTAAACAGGATAAAACCTTATGTAACAGAAGAGGCACAGGCAGAGGTCAATCATCTCAGCCCAGCTCCACCCAGCAGTGCTCGTCATCGTCCTCGTCATCCCTCCTTCCTCTCCCCCTCCTCCTCTGCTCAATGCCCCCTCTGTTCCCCCGCCACGTGGAGAAAGCTCCCGAGGAATTCAGTGTCAACCTGCACTTATAGGAGCTTTAAACACTCCTCCAGGGTGACCTGAGGCTCTCAGTGTTTTCACTTCTCTCCACTTTCACCTGACAGGACTTAATACAGGTGGGCTGAATAGACGCATTCAGGGAAGATTACAATGATCCAAGCGAGGGCTGAGCCTGACGGGGTCATGGGGGCTGATGGGACATGGAGATTTAGGCTAGGGATCAATCGTAGGTGCTTTTATGAGTGACAGAGGAGTTTCAATTAACAGCAGATAGTGTAATTCCTGCACATTTTGTGCCTTTTTTTGCAATACTATTGAGACACAAAATGGATATTTATAAAAAGGGTTGTCATGATTACTGAGTTTTGAACTTCAAAATAATACTATTAAATTTAAAGTTTTTATACAACAGCAACAAAAGAAGTCCCAAGGTGAGTGTCAGGGAATTTTCTGTACTCATTTCCGGTCAATTGGCAAAAAACAGTCACACACTTATGGGCAATTTAGAGTCATCAGTTTGCCTAACTAGCATGTCTTTGGACTGTGGGATGAAGTCAGAGCCCCTGGAGTGAACCCATGCATGCAAGGGGAGAACATGCAACCTCTGCACAAACTGCACAAACTCTGGACTTTTGGAAGGACTTATTATGCGCCTCAACTGCTGTTTTCTTGGTATCTATGTTGCCCAATCATGTATTGAGCAACTAGATGACTTCAAGCAAATCATCAAGCCAATCATCATCACACTTTAGTAAAGCCAACTAGTTGACTAGTCCATGTAACCCCCTGCATGGATAGATAGATGGATAGATAGTTTAGTGTCATTACATAGTAAAAACAAAACGAAATTTTGTTTGGCAGTGCCCTCTGTAGCAGCAAACAATATCAATAAATAGATAGATAGCTAAAAGTTAGAAACACAACGGGCAGTCCTGCCTCCACGTCCCCCCTTCTTCGGTCTCCGAGCGCCCCATTCTCCGGATAATCTCCGTCGGGAAAGATGCAAACTCCACGGGCACGCTTCCTTTGCTGTAGTCAAACAAGCAGTCTATAAAAACTGTCACTAAATTGAATTAGTGAAGGCCAATTGACTTTCAACTGATGCTAGCTCATGGAACCTCTAGGTGGGGTGCACATTTAAACACATGGATCCAGAGGTCAGATTAACCATTTATTGAAGATGAAAATGAAAGGATGGATGAATGGATGGATGGATGATTTTCTGTACAAAACAGATATAACAACTCAAAACATTGCCACGCATTTCACTATTAAATGAAAGCTTACAGGATTTAACTTACATTAATGTATGCATCCATTATATTACACAAGGAGTGAGGAATTGCTGTTAAACAAACATAAATTAGTACACTGTGTCAAAATAAACTATTCTCTTCAAACTTAGGTAGAAAATGTACTCACTCATATGTGTCCTTTAAATTAAACAAATAATTCTAGGTCTCTAGGTCTTCTTTGTGGTTTCAGTGGTCATAAACAAACTTCTACCTTTGGTGAAAGTGATAAACATAATTAAAGGATGCACTTATTCGGTAAACAAAGTAAAAAGTGGAATTATTCAACAAACAAACTTACTCAAGTGCTGTGGCGGCATGGACAGAGCAGGCTCAAGGACTAAGGGAGGCCGATAACCACACCCATCTCTTAAATAACTTCTTGAGGCCCGTCCTCCCTGCTCTGCCATGATTGTCTCAGTGAGACTGAGGATTTGAGATTTTTAACACAGTCTCTTATACACAGAATATCAGTTCTGGTATAAGCGTAGACCTTTGTTTTGCTGCTAGTGATGGGGCACGTATTAGCTCTGTCAGATTAATTATCTGCTGTTATAATTCAGCAGCTAACAGCCAAATACCATCCTCCACTGAAAATACCAACAAACCATCCAGACAAATAACTAACCAGCATTCTGGGTTCAGGGTTCACCATTGTAAAACTCTGTATTACAGGTTAATATTGAGTCTTTACATCAGTTGTCCCATATTAGCTATCATAAACTGATGAACTCAACTGTAACCTCAACTAAACAGTAAAATCCAACCATTATGGTATGTTTGGACTAGTCCCAAAGAAAGTCAAAAATGTCCACGGTGGATAGTTCGGTACAGTCCTCCTCTCATTGATGGCTCTTCCCACAGGATGTCTCGAGAATGAACAGCCAACAACAGGGAAGGGAGATGGTGCTCTCACCATTGGCCTTAACGATCCATGCTTTTCGGTTTAGCCCAGGACCATTCTCGTTCCATCATGTTTATTTCTTCCAGCTGTCTACGGTTTCCTTTATTTTGGGGAGCTAGCCAGGAGTTGTTCATGAGACTGAGGTCTATTTTTTCGTCTTTTTTTGTGTTTTTCTCGACTGTCTTCTTGATTGTGTAGTTGTATTTTGTGTTGTGCAACCGTCTCCAGAGTAAAACTTTCTCATTTCTGTGCCAAAAAGTCCCAGATTAAGGATCATTTTCCACCGTTATTGTGTTGGATGTCACTGCAGTTTCACACAGTTGTGCTTTGATGATCTGAACACATGGAGGAAGTGGTACAAAAGTACTTCTGTGCTGTGATAGAAAAAACACCCTGGTACCAAAACTGAGTAGAGTTGAGCCAAGTCAGGCCGGTACTAGAGATGAAAAAGCACTATTAGGTACAGAAGAGACCTTGCATAGACATCAAAGTCTCACGCTGAAGAGCAGCAAAAACAAAAAAAAAGACTTGTTAAACAGAAATTACATTATTAGGGTAAGAGATTAAGCCTTAAGTCAGACAAGGTATCTGTTTCTGTGTTATGATGGTCAATGCAACAGATAGGCAGTCAGAGAAAGTTAATTTTTGCCATGACTTTACCAACAAACATGACACACTACACTGGATAAAATGATGCTTTTTCCACAGCTGATTGGACCTGAAACCCTACGACTGTCTGAAATGCTATAATCCCAGTCAAAACATGTCGTCTGATCTCTGCATGAGTGCAGCTGCAGTAATTGTAGGTTTAAGGTCTCAACCAAAGAACGATTGCACCATAATTTTATTATTTTAATTCTAGTTAGTTAACCTGATTCAGGGAAAATTTTCCAAGATTGTCTAATTTAAAAAAGTATAAATTGTTCAATGATCTGTGCTGCACCACTATTTTAGAGTATTTTAGATTTTGACAAGGAGGAACATTTTGTGACACTTTAGAAACCAGAAAAACAAGTTCTGAAATTTTCAGATGACCCTGGATGTTCTACATCACAAAATTCCTCTATTTAATTTCCCATTTTAACAATTTTAATAATAATTCGCTCTTAACTGAAACATTAACAGGTAAATATACATCTTAGCTGTCTTCCATGTGAATAAGTCACCAGCTTGAATGACTCTCAGCTCATTTTCATCACTGTAGTATGTCGATCAGCCTTCCTCTGGTTGGTCTTTGCTGCATTAAAAACAGATGTAATGACCTCACTCTGTTGGCTCAATATTTCAGAGCTGTAACAGTAATATAACAGTATGTGATTAAATATGAGACCCAATGACAGAATGGGCTCCTGCCCTGCTGTCTCGTCAGCCTCCTGCTCTCCTGGTGCTCGTGGCCCCACACAGTGTGCAGCACAATGGGTTCATTAAGGCCTCTCTGCATGCCTGCAGCTCTGTTTACCTGGGCCTGGCTTCAGCTTTAACTGCTCCTCTGAGTGATGGGCTGATAAGAGACGGGGGTCTATAGACCCACACTACACTTTGTCTTAAAGCTGCAGAGAGCTGTTTTTGGTAGCACGAGGACAGAAAAGAGACTACAACAGGAATTAAAGGGGTGCAATTGGCCGTCAAGAGCCATATTATCAGTGAGAGCATTTACAGACAGACAGTCGTGAGTGGGATCCAGCTGTATCCATTTATGTCAGAAAATGGCCATAATTTACCCTGTATGTCAGGATTTAGTTTTAATGTAAAACAAAAAGAAGTGTTGTCTTTGAAAGAGGAAACTGATCCCAATGTTATGTTTTTTTCTGGGTACAGGTGCCACTCCAAAAAATCAGAATATTATCAAAATGTTGATTTATTTCCGTAATTCAACTCAAAAAGTGAAACTCATATATTCTAAAGATCCATTACACACAGGCATAAATATATTTAAAGTATTTTTTTTTCAAAGTTTGATTATTATGGCTTACAGCTAATGAAAACACAAAATTCTGAATCTCAGAAAATTAGATTATCATGAAAAGTTCACTATTGGAAAGTCATGGTGTTACACTCTAATCAGCTAATGAACTCCAAACACCTGCAAAGGTTTCCTGAGACTTTAAATGGTCTCTCAGTCTGGATCAGTAGCTACACAATCTTGGGGAACACTGATGACCTGACCGATGTCCAGAAGACAGTCATTGTCACAAGGAGGGTAAGACACAAAATGTCATTGCTAAAGTAGCTGGCTGTTCACAGAGTGCTGTATCCGAGCATGTTAATGGAAAGCTGAATCGAAGGAAAACGTGGTGAACAAGGTGCACAAGCAGCGGGGATGACCGCAGCCTTGAGAGGATTGTGAAACAAAGCCCATTCAAGAATTTGGGGGAGCTTCACAAGGAGTGGACTGCAGCTGGAGTCAGTGCTTTAAGAGCCACCACACACAGACCGATCCAGGACATGGACTACAACTGTCACATTCCTGGTGTCAAGCTACTCTTGAACCAGAGACAACGTCAGAGGTGTCTTACCTGGGCCAAGGACGAAAAGGACTGGACTGTTGCTCAGTGGTCCAAAGTCCTCTTTTCATACAATCTCATTTGGAAATCAAGGTCCCAGAGTCTGGAAGAAGAGGAGCACAGAATCCAAGTTGCTTGAGGTCCATTGTGAAGTTTCCACAGTCAGTGATGGTTTGGGGCTCCATGTCATCTGCTGGTGTTGGTCCACTGTGATTTATCAGGTCAAAGGTCAGCGCAGCCATCTACCATGAAGTTTTAGAACCCTTCATGCTTCTCTCTGCTGACCAGCTTTATGGAGATGCTGATTTCATTTTCAAGCAGGACTTGGCACCTGCCCACACTGCCAAAAGTACCAATAACTGGTTTTAGCACCATGGTGTCCCTGTGCTTGATTGGCCAGCAAACTGGCCTGACCTAACCTGGCACATCAGATGGATTTGTTTCACACATCCATCTGGAAAACCTCTCATACACAACGTTTGGGAAAGGGCAGAGCATTTGGAAAAAAAACTTGGAGGGTGATGAATGTTCTGTCTGTTACATCTTTATGGGCCAATCAGAGCAACAAAACGTGATGTAGCCGTTACTAAACTGCGCCCTTACCAAAGGAGTAAACTCCATAGAGAACTGCATAACGCTAACCATGGTGACTATAGACATGTCAGTACATGACTTTTGTCGTTTTTGAAAAGAAAAAAAAAACAAAAAAAAACCTCAATGCTGTTCTTTGTTCTTCTTTTAACAATGAAATGTCGTCAAGTTCTAAGTTCTTGGCGCAGACACTGGCGCTTTAGCAGCATCCACTCTAATGTCTTCTGCCATAACTGCACCGGCCTCTTGTCACTGCTTGGGCCCGAAAGTACTGCCCCTTGTTGCTGATTGGTCCTGATGCTTTCTAACCAGGCCCACACGGTTCAGATGGGAACTTTGCAAGATGGATTCGCCAGTGAGAAACATGGAAACGGGCATATCCATCTGCTTTGCAAGGTTAGGCCCGACCTGAACCCCACAGAGAATCTATGAGAGACACCAGATGGAAGAGCTGAAGGCCACTACCAGAGCAACCTGAACTTCCATAACACTTCAGCAGTGCCACAGACTGATCGTACCCTAACCCCACAAAAGGGGGCCTAACCAATTATTGAGTGTTGTACATGTTCATACTTTTCAGTGGTCCAACATTTCTGTAATTAAAAAAAATAGTAATTATATATATATATATATATATATATATATACATATTTGTTTGTTTTAACTATTCCCTAAATTTCTGAGATTCCTAATTTTGGGTTTCTGTTAACTTTAAGCCATAATTATCAAACTAAAAGAAATGAACACCTGAAATTTATCAGTCTGTGTGTAATGAATCTAAATAGTGTATGAGTTTCACTTTTGGAATTAAAAAACTTAAATCAACTTTTTCATGATATTCTTATTTATTGAGATGCACCTTTCCTGTTCACAAAATCTGACTCAAGTGTCTAACCCACCAACCCTGTACTGAGGATGGTCATTACCATATTGGAATGGTTATATCACATTCTTGTAGTCACAATTCGGCTGTTTGATGCCTTCTTGATATTTGGTTAGCGAGTTTTAACCAAATAGTTGGTCAATTTGGCTTAGTTTGAAATTTGGGTAAGAGTCATGTTGGCCGTCTCTTTCAGAAGTAATAAAACAAAGTTCAGGCTACTCCCTTGAGACTGTTGGTCAGCTGTTTATTGAGCTGATGATTAGCCAGCTCTGGTGGACAGGAGGACAGGCCAGCCATGGGAAAATAGAAATTAAATTGACAGAAATGCTAAGTCATTTATTAAACCAACCCACTTTAATTGCCAGTGGCTCCATCATTTGTTATATTTCACAGCTACAGACAAACAAACAAGTCAAGTCATGCAAACGTTTTGATGTTTCCTGCCTTGTCTGGACAAAAGTTCTAGGTTCTGGTCAGTGGTTACTAGCACATTAACTCTGGAAACCCACTGGATCAGGGACTACCTTGACAGGCCTTCAGCCACCTTGGCATACAACAACTAGCAACCAACTAGATCTGCATCTGGCTTTGCTGGTCTGAAGCACTGGATACTGGTTTACTACCATGCCACGGCTTACAAACCACAAGATCAGCTACTTGCTTTGCTTGTTATTAGCTTCAGCTTCTGGCAAGTTTCCTGTCAAGCATAGCAAGAGTCAGGATTGGCTACTGACTTGGTTTGTCATAAGCTTCTTAAACAGGTGACATACATGCCAATGATGAAGTGTTGTGATTTTCTTAGATACATGCTAAGAAAGTTTTAGCTGATGCTAACACAAACAGCGCTGCAGGATAAAGGACGAAAGAGAAAAAAAAAACTTATACATAGATATAGACCAGTGCCTGCCTGTCTATCCTGCCCCTTTCTCTCTAGCCTATATTCTGATCACCTCATGGTGTTTACCCTCATTTGGAGCTGGGTCTGGTTTAGGCCAATGTAACTGTATCCATCCACAGTGACTCCCCTCTGTAATAAGTTGGAATCTTTGGCCTCTGTAAATATTTATTATAGTGATCCCATGACTCGGCCTGCAGCACTGCTGAGCAATGAGAGGTACAGGGCTTTTTGGGATCTGAAGACCAGCTGTGAGCAGCTCTGGGAAAGTCCAGAAGAAACGTGACTCCCTGCAGCCCCCTCCTCACAGTCCTGGTCTACAGCAGCCCCAATTAGCTGGTCTGTTTACATGAGGACCCGACCTGGCCGGGACAGGTCTGATTTTTGTTACATATCACAAACAGGAATGTGTCATCTTTGTTTATGATACTGGTGGTCATTACATTTGGTTTTCTCCGTGTCAAGTTCAATTTAAAGATGTCAAGGGACTGTTCATTAGCTGTCTAAGGCCGTTAGCCTGTTTAAGACACTAGAGGCAGAAGTTTGAAGTTTGCTTCCCTTGTGTTTGATTTCTAGTCATCTTCTTGCCCTCATGTTTTTCCCCTCCACCTTGATTGCACTCATCAGGTTCAGCTGTGTCTTGTTGTCACATCTGTGTCTTATCACCCCCAATGTATTAAAGCTGTTACATTTTTTTTTTTTAGATTTATTTTTGGGCTTTTCCATGTCTTTATTAGATAGAAGAGGGCAGTGGATAGACTCAAAAACAGGGATGAGAGTGGGGAGAGACATGTGGCATAGGGCCACAGGCCACATTGGAACCCAGGCCGCCTGCGTACATGGTGTGCACCTTGAACCAATGGACCATCTGCACGCCCCAATCCTGTTACTTTTGTCTTAATAGCTCGTATTCTGACTTGTTTTCTGACTTCTGACTGGAAATGGCAAATGGAACATCCCCCAAAGTTGTACTTACAACTCATGAACTCGTTCTTTCACAGAGCACCCTGACCTTGATGACACAACATGGCAGCACAAAGCATTAAGTGTAGTAAAAGCTGTGATTTTTTAACCTTTTTTGGTTTTTCAGTGCATTTTTAGAAATTGTACACACAGCACTGCCCTGCATGAAGAGTTTAGCAACAGTCTTGTAATGCATGGAGTATCGTGTGATATGTTCTTTTAAAGGCTCATCAGCTAGCAGCTGGTCAATGTTGCTAAAAATGATGACTAGCTAACTCAAGAACACCATCAATCGTTTTTCCAACTCACTGTGGTTGGGACCAAAGGGATGCAAACAACTGGGAAATCCGTGGACTCTGGTTTGCCTTCTGTCAGTGTCAGCAGACTCCTGCATCTTGTCATTTTAATGTCAGGCATCCCCCTCCTCACTTATTTTCCTCTGTGTTTGAAAGGAACAAAATTAAGTTTGTGTTGAAATGGGATTGATAGCTCTGAGTGCTGTGTTCAGGTTTGGAATGCATCTCAGTGAAGCCTGCCTCAGCTTGCTTTTCTTTCCAGACGTGGAGGACAAAAGAGACGTGATGGTCAAAGAGTTAGTGATGACATTTGCAGACTGGACATGTCTGGTCTAGTTCACCCCGGGGGGTCCATAAGAAATCTGCCAGGTGACATCGACTGCCGCTTAGAGAGGAATTCAGCTTAAGAGCATCTCAACCGCAGCACTTAAACCTTAGTGCAGCTCTTAAAAGTTACCAAGCTGTCCTCTCTGTCACCCTTTCCTATACCCCCCCACCCCCTGCAGGTGGTGTATTTTGGAGACAGCATGAGGTCGGACATGTTCCCCGCCAGCAGCTTTGGGAAATGGGAGACGGTGATGATCGTGGAGGAAATGGAGGGGGAGGGCGTCCAGAAGAGTGAAGCAGCAAAGTCCAATGAGGCCCAAGTGGAGCCGCTGGAGAAAAAGGGCAAATTTGAGGTAAGTTTACTGAAGCAGCTGTTTCCGTTTAGGAGCTTTACTCCCACCCAGCCTTCATTACTCAACCTTTACCTCCAGCTCCGTGGGCCTGTCCTCTGGCCTAACAAGCTGAAATCTTTAATACATTTGGTATGGAATAGCTAAAATGTGCATAATTAACATGAGTTTGAATCAAATTAGCCATCTTCAAAAATAAAAATAAAGACAATCCTTCATGACAGTAGAACACTTCTATCAAAACCAGCTTATATTTGCTGTTTAGACCAATATTAAGAGTGATGGTCATGGCCAAGGGCTAAGCGGCAAGGTCTCCCAAAAGGGTGGGAAAAGGTGTGGGACCCAGTGGCATTGAGAGATTTAGCTCTGGTGTTGCTTTAGTAAAGGGGCAATTTTATCAGAACTGGACCACAGGTCTATATTAAAACGAGAGCCAAACAACGCACCAAAAGCTTCTTTTAGCAGAGAAGTTGTCTTTGCACTTCTCCCGACGGGCCTCGGCATGAGTCTGGACATTTGCTTTAGTCATATGTGACCAGTAACCTACATTTAGCATCAATAAAACATGCAAAAACAGAAACACTGTAATATGGCTTTATGTCTGTGATTAAACAGGGCTGGGGAATCATTATTCTTTCCAAACCTGACCCAGACCAAGACAGTAGAACATGAGCTGATAGTCAACCTGAGTAATTGTTAACCTGTTATAACAGCATCTATAGCACATGACTGGACCTTGTAAATGACTGCAGAAAGACATGCTTTTGTCTTTATGTAAGTTGTTCAAACAAAAATAATTAAAGTTGTGAGATTTTCTCTAAATGCAAACAAATACCATACTCCACTGAAAACACCAACAAACTGCCCTGACAAATAACTAACCAGTGTTCTGTTACCTAAACACCATCGTACAACTCTGGATTACAAGTTAATATTGAGTCTTAACATCAGTTGTCCCATATTAGCTCTCGTAAACTGATGAACTCAACTGTAACCTCTGCTAAACAGTAAAATCCAATCCAGTAAAATCCAGTAAAATCATGGTGTCGTTGGACTAGTCATGAAGAAAGACAAAAGCGTCCACAGTGGATAGTGTAGTGCAGTCCTCCGCTCATCATTGGCTCTTCCCACGGGATGTCCCAAGCATGAATACCCGACTAGGAGGAAGGGAGACAGTGCTCTTACCATTTGTCTTAACGATCCATGCCTTTCGGTTCAGCCCAGGCCTGTCCATGTTCCTGCCATTGCATTGTGTTTATTTCGTTCAGCTGTCTACAGTTCCCTTTGTTTCGGCTTCTTTATGATCTACATTGATGACATAAGCCAACATAGTTTTCAGTAGCTCTAAACTAATTAATCATATGAATATTCCTCACCTAAATTAGCCATGTGCTGTGTTACATAGACAAACAACCCCAGCACCGCACAGGAAGTAGATTGTAGTAAAATTGCCTGGAGTTTATACTAAAGGATTCATGAAGACATATCTTCTAGGCAACATGATAAGTATGTGGTTATTCACCATTTAGTTATTTGTTATTTGACACATTTTCAGCCGGACATTTTGGCCGTCATTCTTACCTGCTGGACATCGGTCTGGGAAACTGGCCAAAAAACAGTAAATACTGGCTGAGGGAAACTCTGATTCAAATACCATGTGGTAATCCTTAACCTTTTGTGTGGACGCAGCTAAATGCATACTGAAAACAGATTGTTGTTTAATAAGTCAGACTGCATACAGAAGTGGTCTGGGATGCCTTCATCCAGACCGGATTGGTTGTGTAGACATGGTTATTTGTAGGGATCTAGATTTTTTGGCACAGCCCAGTAATTAGAGTCAGCCTTTTAGCTCCTAAACAGCTCTTCATGTCTTTTTAAAATATATTTAAAACAACAGAAATTAAGACAAAATGAAACCATCTCTAAAACGGAAATTCCAGTTCGTCTACGAGCAACATATCACGACTGCCTCCTAACTTTTTTCTTGAATTTTTAGTTTAGTGCTCCACAAGATTTATTTGCTTAACTGTATGTCACTTTTTCATCTCAAAGCCTTTTTATGACAAAATGAGGGAGAACGAAAGAGCACTGGGAATGATGTGTGGGCTGATGTCTGCATAAGAGAAGGGCAAAGTGAGTTTTGATAACCGGTTGTTAGTGAAGACGTATCACGAATGCATTTACTTAAGTGCGGTTAGTTGGTATCTGAATGCCTGAAACACAATGTTAATGTAAAGTGTAAACAAAGCCAAAAAGATTCTTGGTAATACAAAGATGGCTGCCTTTACTTGCAGCTGACTGCAGTCACAGTGCTGTAGACTCTTCTGCATGCATTTCAGAGGAGGTTTTATGGATGCAGGCATATAAATAAGCACTTTATTCCCTTTCAAGCTGTTCACTAACTTTTGTTTTATCATCTGTGTTCGATTAGGCCAGAGATTTCTGCCTCAGCATGTTGAATTCTATAAATTCCCCCGCTCTTTTTCCTCAGGCGGCCTTCTTTGTTCTGCTGTTTGGTTTCTTTTTAATTGGTATTTTTAGAAACATATTGAGTACAAATGTCTGAAAACATCACGTTCACACATTTTAATCATCTTTCTCAGCACTTCTCGATAACATTATCTGCTATAATTCTTGAGAGATTTAAATCTCACCACATCCTCTTTTCAACCCCGCATCCTGTTGTTGCTATCGTGGCTGCTCATGAGCTCTCTGCCCATAAAATGTTTGAAGTTTTACGGGTGATTATGAGGAACAGAGCGGGGGATTTCTCGAGAAAATGATTCAAGTTGTAGTCATAATAACCCACGGAGCTGCTTGGGTTACAGCCAATTTGAAGTTGGCTGTTTTCCAAAGCTAAAGGTGGGGTCGACATCTGTCATGTCTGCACACGTCTGAAAAATGAATCTTCACACACAGTTACATAATTTGGTTTGTGTGTCGACTGTTTGAACAGGAGCAGGGCATGAAGGCACCCTCGGCCGTCTCCGAGCAGTGGGGCTCGTACTTTGTCGATGTTCATAAAAGTGGAGGAGGGGACGAGGAGTGCCAGAAACTGACCTGGTGCTGCCACTGCATTCACAAATACAGCACCATGGCCATCCCCAGTGTGGAGCACATAGCAGGTATGTTAAGAGAGATGCATTCTGGGTAAAAACTGCAGAGAGAGTAGTCTGCATGAGAGGAGAGAAAAGATACCTACAGAATGAGCCATGGAAATAGTTTCAAAGCACTTAACATGTGATTTACAACTTCAAAACAGAGGAAGACTGCATAAGATGAAATACAGCTGCATTTACAAACCCCATTCCAAAAAAGTTGGGACGTTGTGTCAAAAGGCAGTTAAGAAATACAATGATTTACAAATCATTTTCAACCTATATTAAGTTGAATACAGCACAAAAAACAAGACTTGTGCAATGCTCAGAAAACACTTGTAAATATTCCACAGGTATGTAGGTTAATAGGTTACAGTGTATTAACTGATATTTTGACTCAAATTTCAGGTTAAAAAAATGCTGCACCTTAGGACACATTGCAGTTGAATCTAAAATTTTGATTAATTTTACAGCCTTACTTAAAATCTGGTGTATATCCTGTACTTAGAACATTTTTTCATCTATTTACTTGGCTTCAGTTTATATGCCAGGATCACTGATATGCTTGTTTAAAAAGCTGGGACAGGCAACGTTATGACCAAAGTGCATGCAGCTGCCCCCATCACTCTCTACACAAGACCAAACGCGATTAAATAGTCACTCAATTTACTGTGTACTGCAAGCTTGGAATGCATAACAACACAGACTACACTGGCGATGGTTGGTGCCTCTTCTAATCTTTTTCTCCCTTGTAAGGTCATGGCTGTGCATTTTAAGAAAACCAGGAGTATACTGTTACAGTGTGTGTAGAGCTTGTTAGAGAAACTCAAGGGCAGTGAGTCTGTCTTATCACTGCAGACTGAGAACTCAACTACTACTATAGTAAGTAGATGTGCAAACTCTGAAGGATATAAATGAATGGTTTTAAAAGAGTGACACAGCTGCACACTGTGAAGTGAAGTAGAAATCTTCGCACAGGAAGACGGTTTAAACCTTTTTCCCCTTGGGAGATTTTCAAAAATGGCTGGGCTTATATTCTGGGGTGACTTATATTTAGGATTGTTACATACAGGTTTTGGAGAAACATATACTTCCACCCAGATGGCATCTTTTCAGGACCGCCCATGCTTATCTTACAGAGACGATGCCAAGACACATTCTGCATGGGTCACAACAGCATGGCTTCACAAAGAGTGAAGGTGCTAGAATGGCCTGTATGCAGCCCAGACCTGTCTCCCATTGAAAATACATGGAGCATTATGATCTATCAACCAGAAATCCTGCACTGTTGATCAACTTCAAACATTCAGAAAGCAACAGTGAGGTAGAATTCCCACTCATAATACTTTAATAATTACTGTCTTCCATCCTCAGATGCTTACAGCATGTTGTTAGAGGAAAAAGTGATGAAACAGGGGTAAACATCCTCCTGTCTCAACTTTTTTAGAATATGTTGCATGCTTCACATTCAGAATGTGTGTATATTTCCAAAAAACAGTAATATCTTCATTTTAAACATTAAATATATTGTCTTCGTGCTGTATTTAAAGGTGCTGTGTGTAATCTTTGGCGTGGTAGCATTTAGCAGAGCAAACTTGGTATAAATTAAACATTATATTTTTAAGAAGGCCCTATCTAAATTAGTGTTTAATAAACAGAATATATAAAATTGCATTCATGCCATTTACCCAGAATAAGCCCGATAATTCATACATATGGAGGGGTCCCCTCTAGGGCTGGGAATTTAATTGAAAATTAGATTTAATCGCAATGGCCTGCTGCAATTTTCAAATTGCAAATGGTGCAATATTTCTTTGACCTGAAATTTGTGTTATAATATCAGTTTTAAACTTTTTTTTGCAGCAGAGACGTTATGCATGACATATCATACAATAGTCAAAAACAAAATCATACCGTCTTATTTTTTGTACTTTTTCTTATTAAATATGAGAATGACAAAACCCCTTTGATGCAGCAGTTCATATCCAATTGGCAATACGAGTCAAAATCACCAGAATGTGTTATTTGTAAAGAATTTTTCAGCCCTAGTTTAGTCATTAAAGAAATAATCATGTATCAAATTGCAATCGCAATTTTTCGGGGGGGATTGCAATTAGATTATTTTCCAAATTCGTTCAGCCCTAGTCCCCTCCATGGATTTCACCATGTTGGATGTTGGACCTTGCATCCTCCTACAGTACCACAGAAGGGAGCGAATAACCAAATCCATTTTTTAATAATTCCACTGAATGCCACAGCTACCACAAGACATGAGCATTGCCATCTAGGATCTTACTGATGTAGCTAATATCCCCAGTTTTGCACATTGCACCTTCAATCGAATAAAGGTTGAAAAGGATTTGCAAATCACTGTATTCCATTTTGGTATATATATATATATATATAAAGCAACGTCCCATCTTTTTTGGAATCAGGATTTGTACATGCAGCCTGCTCATGCACTGAGTAACTTTCCTGTCACTTTCCTTGTTTTGATTTCCACTTTCTTTAGCACTCCCTCTGGATTACAAGTTCCCCAGGTTTTCTCCCGACAAGCCGTGCACCACGGGCTACTACCCCCGGCCCCCAGATTCTCTGCTGAAGAGGTGCGAGAGTTTGTCGTAAAATAACAACAACAAGAAAAAAGTTAGAAAGAAGTCCTCCCTTACCCCTCTGCCTCAGGAGAGGAATGTGCCTCCATTTTTGCCTGTAGTTTGTCACATGACCCGCCGCCATCCTTGGAGCACAGGAAGCAGCCACTCCTCAGCCATCCAGAGAAACCATGTGAATGTAAGCCACAGTATCTCTCTGTAAGAACATCAGCCTACATCTGAACGTCGTTTCGTGGTTTAGTCAGTGTAGCGTACACGTGGAAATACCACAAGTGTGTGTGGAAGTGTGTGTGTTTGCAAACAGTAAAAATAAGAAATGTAGTGTTTTATTGTTTCATGTGTGAGGCCTCTTATTATTTACATGGTAGATTGTTTAAGAATCCAAATTCTTCTAATAAAGTGAACATTTCAAGTTTCTTTGACCATGAAGGGATTACCTCAAGAACGTAACCAGAAGGCCGCAGCGTGTTTTTGTCCCTGAAGGTCCTATGGAGTCATTGTGTCAGTATTTTTGTATCACACTGTCATTGTAAAGTCTTATTTAAAAGGGTTTTTTACCATGTGCATTAAGGTAAACTTATCATGAGAGTTAAAGGGACATTCCAGTGTTTTAAATGTTGGCACTATTTTGACAAATTTCTGATCAAATAAAGAAATCAGTACAAAGAGTTAAGATAGAGTTTTCAGGATAATAGAACTTTAATTTTGAACAAAATTTGACAAAAAGTGACCATTCCTATGTTATATAATTCTCTGAATTTTCTATCTCAGATCTTTCCTAAAATTTAACAGGCAGAGAAATTCTTGAATTTAATAACTAACAGGCTGTACCCAAACCCACCTCTGTAACATTGAAACCCTCCACACAAGGCATTTAAGACCAGTACTGCTCAGTGCTGACCACCTCCGCTGCCTTCACCTAGATACTACTACATGTTTTGAATTGAGGGCTAAGACCAATAAAAATAGCATCTCCTAAGGCGTATTTACTGAGCAGAGAACCTCTTTTTTGTTTTCATTCTCAAAATGAGGGAGAAATGCACTCAAAAAGGCACTTCCTGGCCGATTGAAAGCAATCATAGAATGCGCAGGAAGAGTGCATGCCTTTTTCAGTGCATGTCTCCCTCATTACTAGAAATGTATGAATGAAGAATAAACATTGGTTTTATGTTTAGTAAATGCATCTTATGGGATGCCAATTCTATATGGTCTTAATTTGTCATGTTATTTTGGATGAGAGCCTCCTGGTGGCAGAATTTTACATACTGTGCAGCCATCCCTACACACCTTATCCCGTTCAGGTTCACTATCATTGGGCGAGGGGTGGGCTACACCCAGTCAATCGCAGAGCTGATGTAGTGACAGACAACCAGGCAATCTCACACCTACGGCCAATTTAGAGTCACCAATTAACCTAACACGGTGGTGGGAGGAAGCCAGTGAGAGCTCATGCATGCAGAGGGAGAGCATGCAAACTTAATGCCCTTAATGACTGGGATGCAAACTGGGGACCTTCTTACTGTCAATTAGAACACTAACCCCTGTGCTGCCATGCAGCCACATACTGTGCATTTAAGTGCAAAATAATTGCAAACAAACTCCACAAGCAAAAAAAGCTGGCTACAAGTCTCTCTGTGGGAGCTTTGGCTAAAACTCAAGGTGACTCAAGGTCTGTAGTTTTTAAGCTTCAGTATTTTATGATACTTTCATTGAAATACCAATGATTGTATCAAATTAAAAAAAACAATAAACTTTGGTTTGGATTTGCATGATTATTTTTATAACCAATAAATGGTCTATTATGGCTTTAATATACAGGGAAAATACTGTCGACAAAGTATGTTCACTAAAAGTTCAGGCTTGAGTTTCTTCAGGATGTTTGAAGACATAATGAAGATCCTAAAAACAAAGTAAGCTACAAATCGAAAGTCACTGATAATTGTTCAGAAAATATTTCATTCCTCACATATGGATCAGGATTTAAATCATGACTTTATTTTTAGCTTGATGCTAACACACAATAGATGCTGTCATTAAGGAGCTAAATCTCCTGAAAATTTCCCAAATGAGTCACATGAGTGAATGCAAACAACAGTTTTCCACTCAGACTCTACCCTCTAGTATTTCTCCTCACCCTTATCCTCAGTTGACAGGCAGACAAGCTGCAGGAAAACTTCCTTCTATGAGGGGCAATTTAACAAGCAATACAGGACTTTTTCAGAGGAGGTTGCCATGAAATTTTCACTTTTAGCCTCCTCGCATTTTCTCCTCCCCTAATCCTTTTTTGACTGAGAAGAAATCCTAAAATTTTCCACAAAATTGTCAGGGTTTGGTATGTGAAAAGTGTTGATAAGTTACTCAGGATTATAAGGCAAAAAAGATTTGTTTCTTTGGTTAACGACGTGATGATGCATCTCTACAGTGTAACAGTAGTGTGGTGTCACATAACTAACGCTTATATCATCTTTTGGAAATTAAAACAACTTTTTAAAGATAATTCTTTAGGGTTTAATGCCTTTATTAGAAAGGATAGTTGAAGAGAGAGTGGAGGACAGGGAATCAGTCCCACGCCTAGTGCATCAAGATCTCCAGCCTCTACGCATAGCACCCAAGCCCAACCAGCTCCCTTTAAAACAACTTCACAAACAGCTGTCAGACGCACTAAAGCCACTGTCCTAAGGTGTGATCTTAATAAACCCGGCACCTGCATAAATATTGGAAAATTAAGGATGAGACAAGCTGCTCGAAAATGCAAATATTCCTTAAATAATTTAATGACTATTCAGCTATTGTAATTACTTAAGAATCTTTTATTAGGTTGAGATCCTTTTTTTAATACCAACCAAAAAAAAAAAAAAAAAAAAAGGAAAACAATGGACTTCATTAACACAGACAGTAAATAAACCATGCAGAACAGTTATCTAATAACTCTGACAATAAGCAACATTCACCTAAGTACAGATGCATGCTATTATAAGATGTGAATGCAATTAATAAGGCCCACACTGCTTGTTTAAGTTTAAATAATCTGCTAGTGGGGCAAGCAAACTTGACCAATTGTCTTAATTAGTTAACGACCCTGTAAAATGATAATAAATCTGTATTTCGGTTTGTTGTATGACAGGTCACTGTGTTATGAAACCCCAGGTCAAATTTCAGTCAAATGAAACTTCTCTAAGTTCATCAAATTAAGCGTGTTTGTTTAAGAGCTGAAGCCACGCCCACTCAGAAGAACTACACTGCTGCAAAATGGATCAAACATTAAACCAGTCAGGATAAAACTGCTTCAATCACAGTTATTTTGGAGTTAATTTTATTAGCTATGTGGAATTTAAAAACAGATATAGTACACATACATCAACATATTTTTTTCCTATGCATATTTCTGAATTTGATCATTTTCATGGGGCCAGATGAGAGGATGTGGGGGGCCTGATCTGGCCCTCGGGCTGGCAGTTGATGATCACTGCTTTCAGTGATCCATAGACCACTGTGGATGATAGATCTGGCAAATTTACCTCACAATCAACAAAAAACAGCATTTAGCTGACGGTTAACTTTCACTGAAGGCAGTGAGATCAGCTAACAACAGACTGGACTGAGATGAACTGCTCTGTGATTTTATATTGTAGCGTTAGAGGGGCGGGGTCATTCCCCTAATTTGGGCTGGTGACATCACCATTCAACATATTTGCCCCACCCAAATTAATCAAAGCCAGGTCTGGATCCAAAATCCAAAATTCAGTCACATGTGGATCTCAGTGTTTTCACATGTTTACGGCAACCATATTCCAACATATCTAGTGTGTTAAAACACAGATTTTGGATTTCACTTTACAAGGCCTTTAAGATAATAAGTTTCATTTTCAGAATTTAATTGCTTAGAAAACAGCTAGTCAGGCCTTATTTTTCCTGTTTTAAATTTTAACATATGTTTATCTGGCCCTGCAGTGGGACTTTTAGTAAGTGTCATGATGTATTTCTTCATTATAAATTAGAAAAATGACTCTGGCTAGATTTGAGTTCTTGCCGTGCAGGCGTTTTGGTATCATACTCTCCACTGAAAACACCAAAACCTCCCAGTAGCCCTGAAAAGTGACTGACAGAACACTCTCCCTGGTTAAAAAATCCCAAACAAAAGGATCTGTCTCTTTAGCTGTCTTTATCTCATTTTGAATTAACAGCTTGAACCTGACAGTGGCTTAAACATGCATTTGTCTTTTTTGTTTTGTCAGTTTTGATTGTGTGAATTTAACCCAAAGTCACGATCAAGTTGCAGCCATTTCAGCCTCTTTTGTGGCTGCCAGCTAGTTTAAAACTTTCTAAATTATAAGTCATCAGGATTTAAAAATAGTGCCCCATTTAAAACACTGGAACTCTCTTTAAGGTCTTATGTTTCCTCGTGTCGTGCAGGTTGTTGATCTTCAGGTCGTTGTTGCTAAAGAACTGGCACAATGCTGTACTTTGTGTTTGCTGTCTTAAAAAACCACATCTTTGGGAAACACTGAATACTAATAATACTAATAATAATGGAAGAAGACGACTATGCTAGGTGTTCTCTGTATTATTTTTCGGTGAAACAGTAACCTGTGCTGTGTGAGTGATTGTGTAAACATGTGGACTACTTGTGCATTCATTCATATGCAGTACCAGACTGAGATATGCTTTAACCGACTTTTGAATGGTTATTTTGTCGGTGTGCATTGACATGTTGTGCCATGATATTTAAGGAACACTAAATTTGGGATAAATCTGTGTCTGTTTGTTGCTACTGTCACAGCACAGACGACTAATAATGGGGTTATTGTGTCAATCTGGGAGGTTTGTAGCCAATTTAAGCGCTATGAGTCGACCTCAGCTAAAGCAAAAAGGGTTAACCTGCAAATTCCACATAGTATGTTGTTCCATCTGCACTGCAGTTTTGCTCCAACGAACGGCACGCTCCCTTGCTCTCTGGGTCTGTTTCTTAAGTACAGACCTGAGCAGCTGGAGATGAGAGATTAATGATCCTAAGAGAACTACAAGTTCACACAGGAACCACAGGTAACTTTGCCTTTCTGAGGTTGATTTGCTGCTTATTTTGATTTTATGCTGTGATATTTTTGCTTCTTCTATGGGTGAGTAGATTAGGATATTAAATGGCTTATGTTTTTTTTTTTTAGAAAAGGTTTTCCACCTCAAGAATTGGCATCATGTTACCCCCGTGAGCCTCTATAACAGCCTTTCTGTGAGGTAATGCTGATTTATTGATGAGACAGTTGGGAGTTGGTGCATTGTGCTTTATTTTGAAATCGGATACTTTGTGCATTCACGTTCCTCTTGGGTCAATCCTTATTGGCTGTGAGCTCTGCTGAAAATAGTCTAATAGAGGAATGACACCTCTGGCACATGGCCAGACGGACGTAATGTCCACAGCAGACAAGCACGCTGCATGGATGTACTATGTGGAATTTTGGAGTAGTGGTTCAGACAGATTAATGTAAAGGCCACTAAGCTGTTGGCTGTATGGGCATGTTAGACTGCAGATGCTGTGCAGACTTGAGGTCTTCTTGGTCCGTTTAAAATTCATCTCCAAGTAGTTTGGTTCAGTACAATGTGCAGTTATTTGTATTTCCACAGTCAAAAGCAGTAAAAAAAAACAAAATAACCATTTCCTACTGTCCTGTTTCTTTGGGCCTTTTCTGTTGGGGCACCTAGCATACCTATGTAACCCTAAACTTTCTGTCACTTCCTGTGTGACAGCGGTAAAAGTAGACAGAGATGAAATGTGCCATGTTTTGAAACATGCTTTGTAAGGACATGGTCAAGAAATCTTGATCTCAACATCTCCATTTGGTGAAATAATTTTTTAAAAAGTGCTATACTATTTGTAGGGCTCCTGTGGATCCTTGAAAGATCTTAAAGTCTTAAATTGGGTTATTGAAATTAAAGGCTTTACATTTTATTCCATTTTATTATTATTTTCTCTTTACCAGTGAGAGGCATGGGCGTAGAGCAGGGGGGAAAAGGTATTAATTACCCGGCCTAACGGTAGGCAAAGGCCCATCAGAATGAAAAGTGTGTTTTTAGTTTTTGTCCTTAGTAATTAGTGCCATTGTTAAATCAAAAGCAACTAAATAAATAAGTCAACAGACTAAAATTTTTATGAAATAGAGTGACATCAAATACTGGGAACGCCCTGCTCCTCCCTTAAAAAAGTCCAAACGATGTAGTCCAGCGCTGTGAAATAATGCAAGCAAATTTTATTTAACTATAGTAAAAAATATTGCTCATAAATTGGGAAATTATGGTGCAGAAATGCATTTAAATGCATACATATTTGTAAGAATGATGCAACATTTGTTGCTCGGCTGGCCAGTTAAGAGGGGCCCTGTTAAATATTCTTACTGGGGGCCCAAAATCCCTAGCTACGCCCCTGGTGAGAGGTTTTTAATTTCAAAAGGCACTTTGACTAATTCATGTCTTTATCCAAACTTTATTTTCTGGCTAAATGTATTTGGTTTTAATAGTTTTTTTAAAATGACCTTAACAAACCTGCAAAATTATGTCACGATAAATTTTATAAAGCAGCATATTGTTTGAAAAGAGGCATTAAATTGCCATAAATCATCTGTTGCTATCTCTTTATGGCAATTAAATCATGTATATTTAAAAAAATCCTGCATGCCTTTCAATGTTGCTGTGAAAAGTGCTGTTTTTTTTTTGTTTGTTTTTTTACAATTCAGGTCTTTAATTTGATTATTTAAAGTCTGAAGAAAATAAACGTTGTGGAGCACAGATCAGATTAAAATAACTTTACACAAGGTGACAAAATATAAGCTGTCGTGATGTTTTTCATGAACAAGCTGGTGTTAAAAGCTGTTAACAATGTTAACCAGCCAGTTTTATTTCCTGTTTTTTAGTGTTTAAATCAATCAATCAAATTTATTTACAAAGCACGTTTACAAACAGCAACAGCTGACCAAAGCACTGTACAAGACAGGGAGTCACACAAAAAAGTCAAGATGCACACACGTCAAACTAAAACAGTGAGGACAATTATTACAATAAAAAAAACAAAGAAAACAAAAAATATGAAATAGATACAAAATAGGTTGTTGGAGCTATGTTAAATATTAAGACCAGGTCAGTGGGCTTCGGACTGAAAAGCCAAACTGTAGAGATACGTTTGACAGGACTTGAACCAGTCAACAGAGGGGGCAGACTTGATTGAGGGTAGGAGGCTGTTCCATAGTTGAGGGGCTTTTACTGCAAAAGCTCAGTTACCTTTAAGTTTATGGTTGGAATGAGGGACAGCCAGAATTCCCATATCTGTGGATCTGAGGGGTTTGATAATAACCTTGCAAAGCCGATGGATTACCCAGATTGCATGCCTGTCATCAGGCACATCCCTCTTGCAAAGCTCCAATCTGAAACCACTGTGGCAGGTCTGAGACAACCTAGCCAATCAGCATCAATTAAGAAGAACGAGGCGGTAGCTACAGGTGGGGTTTAGTTGTACTAGAAGTAGTAGGTCTGCCACCTGTGTAGCATTTAGCTACATGTAGCTATAGTATGGTAGTAGTTTTACCAGAACTGAGCCACATTTCTGTACTAAACCAAGAGCAAAGAGCCACGATGAAAGCCTTTCATGGTGGAAAACGTGTTCTCTCTTCTCCCAGCTGACTTCGTCAGGAGTTTTATCCACCAACTAGCAGCACCTGCATGCAGAGCTCACACTAAAACTGGAGCTGTGCATGCCTCCTTCCTCCGTTCGTCTTGTCACTCTGATCGGCCCTAATAAAAAAAAAGTGCATTCGTTAGAGACAGCACCAAACACTTGATATGGGAGGTCTCCTAGATGAATGAGAAATAAATCCATATCTATAGAAGAGTATCTGGCATGTCAGGTTGGTTCAATAGACATAAAACACCAAAATGGTTCCAAATTAAGAGCTGCTTGGGAGCTTTATTAATGAACTGAACCAAACTGTCTGGATCTCTAAACTTCGAGCGATGCTGGACAGATTTTGGCTGTGGAAATGCAAGCAAATTCAGGATATATTGCACAAAACTGCACTGAACCAAACTGGACCTCTTGGTGGAAAAAGCACCATTAGGTCACGGCAACATCCAAACTACTATCCCTTTACTTTAAAAACTGGGTCCTTGTAGCTGCCGGTGTTCTTTATATTAAGCTTATTTTATATAGATGAAACCTTCTGCTCAAAGATAAATGTTAATTAAACTGTTTGGAAATAATTTGCTAAAAAGTTTCTTATGATTTTTAGTCCTTAGCCAGGTTAAACGTCCCAGATTAACACAGCGCTGACCACACAGGGTGATGATATTTGTGTCAGCCTTTTGGCTCTCAGTACGTCAGCAAACAAATGGATTTGCCAAATGTCAAAGTGTTCCTTTAAGATGACCACCATCCCGCCGATAAACGGATAATACTTGAGAATACTTCGATAAATAAGCTGCGTATGGCGTGTACAGCGTGGGATTGGTCATCCAAAGTGAGTTCTGACTTGTGCTGTGTGTGCAGGTGTTTTATGCATACAGCTGTTGTGATTGTACTCTTTTTTTTTTTTTCTTTTTCTCATCCGACCTGGAAAATTTGACATGCACATTTGCCTTATGTTGGAAGCATTTGTGGTCTTAATTTCCTTAAAACACAGGAAAAGTTCAATTCTGTGTTCCAGTGTTGAAGTACTGTCTATGAAATAAAATGTTCTACAGTTTTCATATAAAACACACAGTCTCTGTTGAGTTCTTTGCACATTAAAAAGAAATGTTGATGAGTTACTATGAGTTAATATGGAAAAATCATTTATGTAAAACAATATGGACAGGATTAACTATTTATTCAATTGATAAATCAAATTAAGCCAAAGAGAGGTGTTTTTTGTTGCTGACTTTTAGATTAGTGAATTAAATAAATGCCTTACACCAATGTGGTCTGTCAGAGTGTTCCACACTATAATATATAAAGAAATAAGCAGGAGTGCATGTACAAAATGACTCACTGAGCCCCATAATAGCAGGTCAGTGTGACTGCATTTACACTGTTTGGCCTCAGTCCTAAATGTTATGTCTAGAGCAGTGATACTCAACACGTGGCTCTGGAGCCACATGTTGCTCTTTTGTCTTAATTTGAAATATTATTCCCAGTTTTGACACTTCTTTTTGACACTTTTATTCCGCTATTTGCAATTTTTTGCCCCTTTTTTTGCCACCTCTCGCCCATTTAAGCTGCCTTTTACAATTAAACGCCACCTATTTCCCGTGTTGCCACTCTTTGATGCATTTTGCCCATTTTCCCACCTTTTTCCTGATTTTCACTAATTTTTTGCCACGGTTTTGCCACCTTTAGCCCTTTTTTGCCACCTGTAATTTATTTTTTTACCACATCTCACCCATTTTTGCCACTTTCTGCCCCTGTTTTTTACCACTTTTCCCTCATTGTTTGCCCCTGTTTGCCTATTTTTGCCACTTCTAACCCATTTAAATTCCACTTAATTCCTATATTCCCACCCTTTTTCTGATTTTTGCCCATTTGAGTCACTTTTCACTCATTTTTTTGCCATGTTTTTCCCACTTTTGGACCATTTTTGCCACCTGTAACTTATTTTTTGCCATTTTCATCCATTTTTGCCTTTCTGCCCCCGTTTTTTACCACTTTTTTCTCCCAATTTTTGCCACTTTTCCCTCAGTGTTTGCCCCTATTTGCCTATTTTTGCCACTTCTAACCCATTTAAATTACACTTAATTCCTATATTCCCACCCTTTTTCTGATTTTTGCCTATTTAAGTCACTTTTCACTCATTTTTTTGCCATGTTTTTCCCACTTTTGGACCATTTTTGCCACCTGTAACTTATTTTTTTGCCATTTTCATCCATTTTTGCCTTTCTGCCCCTGTTTTTTACCACTTTTTTCTCCCAATTTTTTCCACTTGTCCCTCAGTGTTTGCCCTTTGTGCCTTTTTTTTGGCGACTTCCCACCCATTTATCTGCCTTCTGCAGTCAAATGCCACTTTTTGATGATTTTCCCACCTTTTTTTGATATTTGCCCCTATTTCAAAATTTTGCCACTTTTTTCTAAGATTTATTTTTGGGCATTTTCATGCCTTTATTTGATAGAGGAAGGACAGTGGATACACTTGTAAACAGGGAAGAGAGTGGGGAGAGACATGGGGCAAAGGGTCAAAGGCCGGATTCGAACCCGGGCTGCCTGTGCACATGGGTGGCACCTTAGACCACTCGACCATCTGTGCTCCCCAAAAAATTTTTTGCCACTTTGTGACAATTTCTTGCCACCTTTAACTTATTTTTTGGTCACTTCCCACCCATTTTTGCCATATTCTGCCCTTTTTCTCCACTTTTCTCCCAGTGTCTGCTGCTTTCTGACAACTTTTGCACCCCTTAACTTATTTAATTGCCACTTTTCACCACTCAGATTGTGGCTCTTGCAAATGTATTTTTCAACAGTTTGGCTCTTTGGTTAAGCAGGGTTGAGCAACACTGGTCTAGAGCAACCAGTTAACTTATCGCCTGCCCTACAGTGAAGCATGGTAGTGGCAGCATCATGCTGTGGGGGTGTTTTTCAGCGGCAGGGACTGGGATCTGGTAAGGGTGTAAGGAAAGATGAATGGAGTAAAGTGCAGAGATATCCTCAATGAAAACCTGTTCCATGGTGCTCAGGGCCGAAGGTCAACCTGCCATAATGACAATGACCCTAAGCACACAGCCAAGTCAACACAGGAGTGTTTTAAGGACAGTGTCCTAGAGTGGCTCAGCAAAAACCCTGACCTGAACCCTGTTGACCTGAAAATGTCTGACCACTGACAGTCCCCATCCAACCTGACTGAGCTGGAGAGGACTGAAGAATTGACTAATCGCTGCCAAAAATGCCAATGTCAGTGTGATATTTTAGTTTTTTTCTTTTTAATAATTTTGCAAAAAATTTCAAAATTCTTTTTTTTAACTTCGTTATTATGGGGTATTGGTTATAGATTAATGACAGAATTTAAAAGATTGTAGCATCAGGCTGTAACAGGCTGTGTTTATTTTGAAAGCAAATAAAGAGTGTCTAGTTTGAGGGTTATAATATAGGTATAAACACAGAATAAAAAAAACTTGCAATGGGTATAATAGAAGTTTAAATAAAAGGAAACAGAAAAAAAATGTTTTGTTTTTTGCAGCAGTGCAGTCCTTTTGTTTCGAGTTTTTGGCTGTTGTTTACATGTTTTTAAATAAAGTTTTGTTTTAAAGTTGCTTAGAGGAGACATGATGTTTCTTCTGCTAAAGAAAGTTCCATGGTGTTGAAATGTGCATTAATTTAAAAAAATCCACCTTTACTAACGGCTCATACACAACCCATTGCCAAAAAAGTTGGGACATGTTGTGAAATTTTAAAATAGAATGTTTTGCAAATCACAATAGAACATAAACACTTTATCTGAGACATTTAACCATTCCCATACCATCAGCAACACATCTCAAAAAAGTAGGGACAGGCCTTGTTTAAGATTGTGTATCATTCCTTTGTCTTTTAACAACAGTCTGTAAATGACTGTGAAGTGAGGAGGCCAGCTCCTGGAGTTTTGGGAGAGGAATGTTGTCCCATTCTTGTCTGATGTAGAATTCTTGCTGCTCAGCAATCCTGGATCTTCTTTGCTGGATTTTTTTGTTTGTCCAAGGTCTGGACTGCAAGCAGGCCAGTTCAGCACATGGACTCTTCTACCGTGAAGCCATGGTGTTGTGATGAATGTGGTATGTGGTTTAGCATCTGGATAGGAGCATATGTTCTCTAAAACCTTGATATACTTTCAGCATTGATAGTGCCTTACCAGATGTATAAGCTGGCCATGCCATAGGCACTAATGCCAGTTCCTGAACTTTGTGCTGATAATAAGCTGGATGCTCCCTATTCTCTTTAGTCTAGGACAGGGGTTCCTAAACTTTAAAGCCTGTGACCCCCAAAATAACAGCGTCAGAGATCCGGGACCCCCACCTTCCCTAGAGGGGATAAGGTTCACGATGTTGCACCAAGCATCATGCACAAAACTTGTATTTTAGGTAGTTTTTAAAACTTTTACTGACATTTAGGCACAAATGTCACTTGAAAAAAACTATGTTTTTTTATTTTAGGTTGAACTCATTTTAACAATACTTTTTTAAATGAATAATAAACTTTAGGATTTTGAATTGTATTGAATTTTTCTGTTTTTTGGAAAGCATCCCGCAACCCCCTTTCACTGTCTCGTGACACCCACTTTGGGAGCCACTGGTCTAGGACATGGCATCAGTAATTTCCCAGAAGAATTTCTAATTTTTGATCCATGTGACCACAGAACAGTTTTCCATTTAGCCTCAGTCTGTTCTAAATAAGCTTTGGCCCACCCCTGCCTCCCTAAAATGCTCCTTTAATACCCAGACATGTCACTGACCTGTTCTCAGTTAGCCTGATTGGTTACAAAATGCTCCCCCAGCTTACTTTTATTGGTACTTTTCCAGCCCTGTTCTTACTTCTTTTGAGATATGTGGATGACATCAAACTCAAAATGAGCTAATATCTGTCATAAAATAGTGAAATGTCTCAGCTTAAACATGTTTATGTTCTACTGTGAATAAAATATGGGTTCAAGAGATTTGGCAATCATTGCATTCTTTATTTATATTTCAAACAGCGCCCCAGCTTTTTTGGAAACGTGTTGTATGCAGGATAATAAATTTTCTGAAGCATTGTGTCTGTCTTAGTTCGTTTGTGACGCAGTTATTAATCCTCACCTTAAAGTGTGACGTTAGATGCATCATCAGCGTTTGGAGGGTTAACTCTCGGTTCATTAGTTCTCCTTTAAGCCCCCTCCTCCTCCTCCTCTTCCTCCTCCTTTCTGCCCCTCCTCACCGTGACGCTCCCTCCCTCCTCTCACACATTCTTTCCCTCCTCTCTCTCTCTCCTTTCCCCCTAAAACGAACTCCTCAAACTGATCGATAATCAGCCGGATCGATATCTGCAGTGAAGAGAAGAAATGAGCGAGGAGACGAAGGGGACCCGGATCTGTGAGCAGAACTTCTGACAGGTAAACTTGACGCTTTTTTCCCTCCTCTGTTTAACAAGTTTTCGGGGTCGACTTCAGGAACAAGGCGACTTTTGTGCGCAGATTTGGGATTATCAATACCATCGATAATGACTGGTGTCGCTGTTAAACTGCGCTGGGCTTTGATAGGAAGGTGGAGAAGAAGGAAAACGACTGAAACCTCAGAAGTAACTAAAACGAAGTGATATAAGTTTGGATGACTTAAAAAAATCGTTTTTAAACGTTATTCCCATTTACAGGCATTTACAGTAAAAGACCCGTCTCTCTTTAGGGCTTCATCCTTCTTAATTCGTTGTTATAAAAAGACAACCTCCTACCTTTTACCTTCCTACAGCAGTGGAAAATGTGCACTGACAGATATTAATCAGTCACAACCATCTACTTCATATGGGGCACTCCCAACGTGGAAATAAGCAGCAAAAGGGCCTGAAAAGCCAGGTTTCCTTTGTTTTTACTCATTATTTTACAGTGACAACAGATGCATTTAGTTTGACTTCCTTTTTTTAAACTTTTTCAAGAATTCCTCACTTAATAAGACTGAAAAAACATGGCAAAACTACAATTTCCAGCTGAAGTACACTGTAAAACACAACATCCAGTTTACTTAGAAACACTGAGTTAAATTAACTCAGTTTTTTGTAACCTGTTCTCAATACTTATTATAAACATGTAACTTGTACTTCTTAGCCATAACAGCTAAAGGGCTCAATTTACTTTAGTTTACTTGGTTTAAACAAATTTAGTAAAAAGGGGCTAAAATAAAGTTGTGTTTACTTAAAAATCCAAAACAGCGATTTCAACTCTATTTTAATGAGCTGATAGAACTCATTTTAGTTTTAAGTGAACAGTACTCAAACAATGTAAGTATTTTTTTTTTTGTTATTACTTGAGTTATGACTAATCTGCAGTTTTCCCAGAATGCCTTTGGGCACTAAACCTTTATGCACTCTGTTCGCTGCTGCTGTGTGGGCCAGAAGGTTTTTTAAAAAAGAGATTTTTAATCTCAGAGAGGTTTTCTCCTGGTTAAATAAAGGTTAAATAAAATGCATTGAGTGAAGTTGCTGTCTCAATCACATAGGGGGCGATGTTAATGTTATAAATGTCTAAAGCACTGATCATCAACTGGCGGCCCGGGGGCCAAATCAGGCCCCCCAAAGCTTCCTGTCTGGCCCCCAGAAGATAATTAAATGAAGAAAAGCAGGAAAAGAAAATGTTGTGGTTTGAAGACTATCTTTTTGCTTTAAATTTCTGCAGCTGTTAAATAAGACATTCATATTCAGTTTTAGAATGGCAACTTTTGATCTGGTATAACAGAAATTCACTTATCAGCCATTATAAGCAAATATTTTTTTAAAAAATGTGTTAAAACTGGCAAAAATGGCTACATGAAGTGGTTGGGGATTGGGTGATAAGCATCCAAATGGGTTGTCGAGTGGCACAAAGGGACCAAAACTTACAGGAGAAGTGGTGAAAAGAGGTTAAAATGAGGCAGACCATTAGTATAAAAGAAAAAAAGTGACAAAAAGTATATTAAAAAAAATGGGTTAAAAGTGGCAAAAATTGTGAAAAAGTAATGAACAGTGGCAAAAATACACAAAAAGTGGAAAAAGGATAAAGAGGGATAAATCTGGCAATGAAAGTGATTTAAAGGAGTTAAAGAATGGCAAATAATTGAGTTAAAGAGGTCAAAAAGGGCAAAAGGTATCAAAAATGGGTTAAAAGTGGCAAACTGGTGCAAAAATAGCCAATGGCAAAGCAGTGAAAAGGCAGAAAAGTGGGTTAAAAAGTTATAAAATAGGTAAAAGTGGCACAAAGTGTGGCAAAAATGGCAGAATGAAGCAGTGAAGTAGTGAAAAGTGTAAAAGATGAGTTCATATTGTTGCTACATCATAATTGTTGAGGGGCCATTGTCCAGGATTTTCAGGAGCCCAGCCAGTTGTGTGGGCATACCTGTCTCCTTATATGGCATTATAGATGGGGATAGATCTCTCTGGTAATGCCTGAAAATGTCCTGGGATTTGACAGAAAATACATTTATTCATAAAATAATATGTTAATCAGAACAAATATGGATTTAATTTGTCTTTATTTAGAGGTCCGGCCCCCAGAGACTCTGTCAAGACTAAATCTGGCCCTTGTGCAAATGCTCTTGATGACCGCTGGTCTAAAGGTAATCAGGCTCAAACATCTGGACTCTGCAATTTTACTCCATTCTTCTGTGCTTAACTGTTCAAGCTCTGCCACGTTGTACAAGGTGTGCATCCCTTTTCAAGTCCAGCCACAAATTCTCTATTGGATTAACATCTGGCCACTCCAGAACATTCGCCTTGTTGTCTTTAAACTTTATCTGTGCAGCTTTCTCTGTGTGCTTCAGGTCATTGTCTTACTGGAAAATAAATCCTCTCCCGGGCCCAGTAACGTCCTCTTCATTTTAACCTCTACCTTGACAAGGCGTGGGGCTGCCGAGAAGCATCCCCACATCATGATGCTGCCACCGCCGTGCTTCACAGTGGGGATGGCGTGTTTGTGGTGATGTGCAGTGTTTGGCGTCTTGTCTGATGGCCAAAAAGCACCACTGTGGTCTCATCAGACCAAAGAACTTTCTTCCACTTGACCATGGAGTCTCCCACGTGCCTTCTGGTGAACTCTAGTCCAGATTTATTGAGTTTTCTTCAACAGTGGCTTTCTCTTTGCCACTCTCCCATAAAACTTCGACTGGATGAAGAACCCGGCCAACAGTTATTGTATGCAGCTGCTGAAGCTTGTAACTGCCTCAGAGTAGTCATAGGTGTCTTGGTGGCCTCTCTCACTAGTCTCTTTCTTGCACGCCCACTTAGTTTGTGAGGAGGACGGCCTGATCTAGGCAGATTCACATGTGCCATATTCATTCCATTTCTTCATGATGGATTTAACTGAACTCTGGGGGATGTTCTGCCCCTTGGACATTTTTTTAATCCATCCCTGACTGAAACTTTTCAATAACCTTTTCTCCAAGTTGCTTTGAGTGTTCTTTTGTCTTCATGGTGTAATGGTAGCCAGGAATACTGATGAACCGGTTACTGGACCTGTCAGACACAGGTGTCTTTATACTACAGTCACTTGAGACACCTTCACTGCACTAAGGTGATCCCCATTTCACTAATAGTGAGGCTACTGGCACCAGTTGGCTGTACCTCTGTTGAATTAGGTCAGTCACTTTAAAGGGGGTGACTATGCTGTCACTTGTTTTACATTACACATGTTTATTCAGGGGGCGTTTGGCTCACAGCGCCCCCTGTACTCTAGCTCCATCCAAACACACCCTGACCCTCTTCTTATTGCCCTCCGTAAGGTGTTTTTACAGACTAGTAAGATGTTTTTGTTTCATGGATGAATTTCACACAACAAGGGAGGAAAGCTGCTGAAACTTGCTTTCCTGGCTAAGGTGTGAGATTCCAGAATGCTTTGCAAGGAGCTTGGGTGGCCACTTTTAGCAGCTTTTCTCCCTCTTTTTGGAAAGTTTATCCATCATTCATTAAAACCAAAGTGACTCAGTCTGGTTTCAGTTGGCTCAGTGCAGCTCTTGAAAAACTGAAGAAGCAGAGCATGGAGATGGAGCTGTGATAACAAGCAGAAAAGCCGATTTATGACGTCAAAGTTGTTGCATGGACTGATTCTTGTTAATTTTACTGAACCATGGCTCCCCAGGTCGATGCATTTTGACCTTTTGACATGAAAACTGGTTACCATTTCTCATCAGTTTGTCACTGTATCACTACTTTTTAGTAAAAACACCTGATTAAGTGAAGTTTTGAATGAACAGAGCTCTCAAGTCAAACCGAGAAGTAAATAAAGGAGGTTGGCGGTTGTTATTTTGATTGAAAGCCACCCTGTCAGCAGAATTTACATACCGCGTGTTTAACAGGCATGTAAGATGTATTTATTATTACATTTTTCACAATTTCACATGTTTTTCTGCATTTATTGTTAATCTAGGTGGAACATAATGGGAATTTGTTAGTCTTAAAATTGGCCTCTATAAATATGGTTCTAGTAATAGATGACTTGTATTCTAGTTATTTCACAACCCTGACATGAGACTGGGTTTCATCATCTTTACTGCAAGTGCAAACCGAACTATATCAACTAAATATGGTGAAGTAACCCAGATGTTTGAGATCAGTCTAATTCAGGCTTGTATGCATCCTAAATAGATCTTCTTGTGACACAGATAAAGCTTTAGTGTGCTAACTTGGCTCTCTGTTGTCTTGGTTGTTTTATCCAGGCTGCAAGTCAAAAGTCAGGGTAACATTTGTCTTCATTTATTCCGACTTTAGCAGCATTTTAAAGTACTTACTTCACTGTCCTAGTTTATCAAACACAGAACAGAAAACATGGCTACTGCTCAGGGCTTCAGAGAATGGCCTCTTGTCTAGACGCCGTTTAAATCTCTAAGCAAAGGCTTTTCCACGCCGCCTCTGCCAAAAGCTCCTCTCAGGTCATGGAATTTACTCTCATGTCGGGAGTCAGTCTCTCTGTGAGCCTCAGCACTTTGGTTTGGAGGTGGTTTCACTAGACCGGGGTAATGTTACTGCAGTAATGGCTCATTTATGACCTCCAGGCCTTGTCTGGCCAGCTGGGTGTGCGTGGCCCGACATGTCTGACATGAACGGCCCAGGGATAAAACCGAGGGAGAGGAGGCTGGGTAACTCAGTGGGCAGAGGAGGAGATGGGAGATGCATCAAGGTTTTATGATAAACTTCTATATTTCTGATAAGATACAGGGTAAGACAATATTCTTTTTCATTCAAATTAATGTGGATCGGCCTAATGTTCGGCTAAGGACTGCTAACAGAAAGAACCACTAGCAATAATTTGTTTATGGACTACAAGATAATTTATTGGAGATTTTATCTTGCTGTTTTTCTCTTATATATTGAAGACTCTGTCCTTAAAATCTGTGCTCCATAAGGTGCCTCTGCTGAACAGTCAACCACTGTATTTGTTTCATTGTTTAACTTTACATAACGAGGGAGAAAAGCTGTTAAAAGTTGCCTTCCTCTTCCATGCTTTTTGCAAAGCACTCTGGGATCATAGTTTATTACAACTATTTTATGTTATTTATTACTGCTTATTACAGTCTGTGTTCTTTGGCTTGTACCAGTCCCATTAAATGAAAGCACATAACACTGTAGCCAATCAGAAACAGGGAGCTGCTGTGAGTGGCATGAACATTGAAAAAGTAGTTGAAAATTAGCTACCTTCCTCTTTCTATTTTTACTTGGCCTTGTCACCTTTATTTTGAAAGGATAGCTGAAGTAAGGCCAGAAATACAGAGAGAAAGATTAGAGGCATGCACCAAAACAGAGGGAGGCGTTTTGACTTTTGACCAGCAAGTCGAGGACTCTAGTGTCAGCACTGGCTCTACAAACTCAGCTTAACTGGTGCAGAAAAGAAAAAAGACCACCAGGTGACCAGAGTGAATGTAGCTCACCTGCAAAAGAGCAACAGGATACAACCCAGGCGTCAAAAACAAATCAGTAAAAACATGCATAAAGTTTGGCTTTACTGCAACACTTTACAGTGGGATGTGACAGATAAACTCTGGACAATAACTGGTTTTACTGATTTAATGTTATTCAATTTAATTTATTTGCAAGACGAATATAGATAGATAGATAAATAGATATACAAGACATGTATGAATGACTAACAAGATTATTATATGTTTTGTAAATGAACCATTGTAAGACGTTGAACATTTATTAACTTGACATTTGCCATCATAATGTAAGAAGAATTCAAGGAATTTTGCAAGGGGTGTGAAAGGAGGGTTTCCATACTGGGGGTCCTCTGCACGGCAAATTATATAAAAATATAATGTTAAAGGGCCACAGATGTCCCTGCGGTTAGGCCGCACCTCTTATGCAGGAGCTGGTCTTCCAAGTAGGCAGCTCTGGTTCAAGTCAAAACCTGTGACTCCTTTCCCACATGTCATTCCTAACTCTATTACCAGCTACTGTCACACTGCCTCTCTTTTCCGTGTCTGTTATGCCTTCGTTCCGCAAGGACGTCACGGCGTACAGTGAGTGTGCGCTGCTGTCTCCATAAACAGGAGATTTAAAAACCAGTGCGGTTTAATCGAGCGGCATTTCATCGGAGAAAACAACAGGGGGATAAAACAAAGAATAATGTGGATTAACTTGAGAGACTACGAGGTTAGAGAGCTGATCACACTCTGTACAGGAGAGGAGAGAACAGACACATCTCTGCTCACAGCAGCATCTGAAAAGTTCCATGATGTGTTCAAGTGAGCTCGGTACTCTAAAGTTTCTGACCTCCGACGTAAATACATGCGCTGTGACACTGCTTAAAGTCGGACCTCAAACTCGGAAACATGGAGGAGAAAAAGTCTATTGGATCTAATCAATCAAAATGAAAATTCATGTTATTTTTCCCGTGTTTCATTTAGAAAATACAAAGTTTGAACCGAGAAATCCAGGGTTTCGAGTTTCATTGAAAGCAGCAGCTCAGGCAGGGGCCATCTGATTGCGGGACGCCGGGGTGTGTGTAAGCGCGGGCATGCACGGCTCTGTTACACCTTTGTGTGAATTGCTTGTTGCGGAACAGAGACGGGCATTCCTTTTCACCTTTACTGCAGAATCTCTGTGTAAAAACGGCTACCTTAATTTCCTTCTTTATCCACTGTCCTGTCATCTCTAACCTTGGATGGATCTGCCTGTTTCCGTGTTTCTTACAGGCAAAGCTCCCATCTGAACAGTTTGGGCCCAGTTAGATAGTGTCGAGGGGCAGTACTTTCGGGTGCAGCAGAGTTGTGACATAAGCAAGCAGCAACAAGAGGCCAGTGCAATTATGGAGGAAGAGATTAGCGTGGATGCTGCTAAAGCTCCAGTTCTATCAGAACTTGACGACATTTCTTAGTTAAAAGAAGAACAAAGAACAGCATTGAGTTGTTTTCAAAAATGACAGAAGTCCTGTGCTGACATGTCTACAGTTGTCATGGTTCGCGTTATACAGTTCTCTATGGAGTTTACTCCTCGGTTGCGGCTATGTCACGTTTTGTTGCTCTTATTGGCCCGTAAAGATGTGACACACAGAACCTTCATCCAATCAGCCTCCAAGTTTTTTTCCAGAGGCTCTGCCCTTTCCCAAACACCGTCTATGAGAGGTTTATGAATACATCAATCGGGCCTCTCCATACGGGAAACGGGCCAAAGTACAAATCTTAAAGAAACAGCTCCAAGTGATTTTGATGTCTGTTTTTATACAACAACAGAAAAAACAGAAGTCCCATTATTTATGTAATTTGTCATTTTAAGTTTTAGACAGTGCTCTCTCAGTCTCGTGGGAATATAAGAAGCTTTGACACCCTCAATATAAAGTTGCTTATATTTTTTTCCCCCATTTGGACATTGCAATTTTTGAACATATAATACAAAAAAAGGCAATTATTGGATTTCAAGGACGTCTATTTTTGCCATCAAACAGGTGGCAGTGTGGCTTAATTTTGCTGGAATCATATTCAGGTTTAAAACTCTGGTGCTTGTTTCTTTATGATAAGTTTCTAGATACCATGTTTCACCATTCAGCTAAAAAATAAAGAGAACTGATTTTGAATCCTCGTCGCCCAGCAGTCAGAGTTTACAGTAGTAATATGAGTTCAGATGATAAATTATCATATTAAACATGTCTACAACAGTGCCTTAGTACATAATCAGACAGCAGAGTAGATCAGTGTCCATGCAGCTCTGTGGCGGCCTGCATCAGTATGGAAAGCGTGCATCATCAGACTACAGCTGGATCTAATTATTCAAGGAATGCAGAGCTTTTGTGTCGAATACGGGCTGGCTCACTCAAATCCCTCTCTTCCCCCTTTCTCCCTCTCAGCTGAGCTCCTTCGGCTCTGCCTCAGTCCCCTCTCTGATGAGACGATGAGAACTCACACCCGCGGGGCCCCCACAGTCTTCTTCATAAGTCTGCTGTGGCCCCTGCTGGCCCCGGCTGCAGCGGCGGAGGTGGACCCCAGCGGTGGAATCCCCTTCATGGGAGGAAACTACGATGGTCACCCCATGCTGTACTTCAGTCGGGGGGACGTGGAGGAGCTGCAGTACGCTGCCACGGGGACTCATCGGGACATGGCGAGGAGGATCCGGGAGGCTGGGGAGACCATGCTGGAGCACCCTGAGGAGTACCTGCCCCCCTGGAGCCCTGCGGAGTACAGCGCTCGCTGGAATGAGGTGTATGGAAACAACCTGGGGGTGCTCTCCATGTTCTGCCTGCTGTACCCGCACAGGGCCGGGGCCCTCGACCTCGCCAAGGACTACATGGAGAGGATGGCGGCTCAGCCTAGTTGGTACATTTTCTGTTTTCTTTTTTATCTCTAATAATTTGACAAAAAATGTGAGGCCGTGTGAAGGAGGCTGCTTAGTCCAGAGGTATCTCTAAACCTGGTCCTAGATATGTTGGCATATGAATGACAGGTACAGAAGTAGTAACATTTGCCAGCTTAACATTAGCAGCAGAACTGTTAACAACTTCTGCCAGATTCTTTATCCTAACTGCCTGCTGCTTGTAGCTACTGTAATGACTACTGTCATGCTGTCATAATGCAGTACTACATTGATGTAAATAAGCACAGTGAATGGATAGCATCTCTAAACAGTTGTTTGTTTCTGTGTCAGCTTTAAAGGATATTCTGATAGTTCTGAATTAAGACACATTTGGAAAATGGATCTGGCAAGGCCAAGCGACGCAACCAGCTGATAACTTCAGCCCTGTAGAAAAGTAGTAGTTTACTGACATCACCAGCGTTATTATTGCAGTTCAAGTCCAAGGCATTGTCAGCATTTTGAATTGGAGGGGAAAAGGAGTGGTAGTAGCTAGGCACGAAAGCCTTTGCCACACTTTTTCCTTTTGCCACATCCTACCTGTGTGAGGATGTTGCAAAAGGATGTTGCGTCTACAATACAAAATCAAATCATAGCTGGACATTGAAAATGAACTGAGTGATGGTCTCACAGCTGAAGCAAAAATATCTATAGCACCAAATAAGCCCACAGTTGTAACTGAAACTAGATCAAAATTGCAGTTTCAGCTGAGATTGCATGGGGATGCTGAGAGCTGAATTGTGGAAGAACTGCTGAAGATAGCCAAAAGCACAAAAATAGCTGAAAATAGCATAAAATGGCATAAAAGTTGCTGAAAATGGCATTCAATAGCTCAAAAAAGGATAAAAATAGTTGAAAGTAGCCTAAAAAAGGCTGAAAATAGCCTATAAATAGCTGAAAATAGCATAAAAATAGCTGATATTGGCCTAAAAGTAGCTGAAAATCGTATTCAATGGCTGAAAACAGCATGAAAATAGCTATATTTAAAAAAATTATAAAAGTTAGAAATGAGAAAAGTCATAGCATTCGAATGACGAAGAAACTGAATTTTTTAAAGCTTAAACGGTGTTGATATGACAAAGTATGAAGGAGAAGATAGCCGGCGCTGAAGAATAATAATAAGCAAAATGGCTGACGCGAATATCAATAGTGTAGATACTCAGCATCCCCACTAATTATTGCAGGACTCTTAAAGATGCTCATTAAGTTTTTATCATTGTTCATCTTCAGATAGTTAGATTTTTAAAACTCAAAGTTTTAGGTGTTATGTTGTGGTAAATTCTAAAAAAGAAAAGAAAAATTGCAAGGAATTGCTCTAGATCGAGTGTCTCCATGAGCTTTTCAAATCCTGGCTTTTTTAATGACACTGTGGTCTTCAGCAATGTGTTGTGCTGTAAAATGGGCACCTTATATTTTAAAGACTACCAGGTTTAGTTTGATGTCTTCTTGTTTAAATTTGAACCACTGCCAGATGACAGATCCAGTGCTGTTTCTTGTTGTCCATCTCTTAACATTGCTAGCTCACCTTTGCAGTCTCCCCTGCTTCTCTCTCCTCTGCTGATATAAGCATGAGTGGAGCAGAGTTTTCTGGATTGGCGGGGGAGTGAGCTCTCTACTGTAAGACAGAAGCCAAACTCCAGTGAGAAATGCACTCTGATGGCTCAAAACTTCCACATACTTGATACTCAGTGTTGTATTGCAAAAAGCCTTGATACATCGAGTATACTCAATGTATTGCTCAGTCCTAATTCCTCTCCTCTGACTCTGATGCTTCTCAGTAGGTTGTTCAGACTGAGTGAAGCATTGATGCAGCCCTGCTTCTGCTGCAGGTACAGTCGCACAGACGTACCTGTCAGTGTTGTTTTGGTGGCAGTGGCTTCACTTCCACTTCTCAGACATGCTGTCACCTCAATCAAAGAAGAAGAGAGATAGAAAGAGGGGCTCCAAAAAAATACAGTTGCTTGCTTCTAGCTTAAAGTGTGCAAAGATAACGCAGAGTAAACCTGCTGATGGGCAGTGAAGCCCTTGGTTGCTTTACTGACACAATACTCAGCTAAAACAGACCAAAGGATCACGGGTGCGCTTGTTTTGCTTTTTAGAATCTACCAGACACGGAGAGGGTGATCTTTCTTGAATATACCGCCCCTGTCAGACATCAGAAACCAAAGCAAAACACACCCTATGTTGAGTAAGAGATTGAAAGCATTTTTAGGGCATTGTTATTGATAAACGTTTGAGTTAGCGTGCTTTTGGGACTACATTAGTTGCTAGTTTTGTTTGTTGTAATCTTGCCTTCATCTGATAGCAGGATTACCAGGATTTGTTCTGGTTTTCGGATTACTGTTTGACAGAGAAAGCAGGCAGCACACACCAGGAGTTCGATTTTTAATATTTTTCACACACTAAAGAGCTAGTGTCTGTTTCTGTGAGCCGGTACTGCTGGACTTGGAATCTTGAGCTTCTCCTATTTTTAACAGTCTGTAACGTGACAAAGTTTACTCAATATTTCATGCTTTTAATGAGTGTGTTAACCTCTTTAATTCTTAACTAACACCCAAAACATGGGCAGTGCAGAAGGGTTATGAAAATGATGTCTCCACAGGGCCAGATGCAATCACCTTACTTTGACCAACAGTAAAGTCTGCCTCTGTTTGAGAGATAAGACTTTTTCACAGGGAAAGTGATGTAACTGGAGACAGGGGATGGGAAGGGGGGCAAAGTGAAGCAAAAGGTGCAACAATTTTTGATTTTATTGAAAATCTGTACGTATTTATGAATTTTATGGCACCAGTTTTGAAACAGTACTCCAAAGAAGCCTTCTGAAATGTATCAGGGACAACTGGAGCAACGGTGCGGCATGCAAATGGAAACAGACACACATCTACGCCGGCAATTATAGTAGTAAGTAGGGGTGTAATGGTACGGAATAATTTAGGTTCGGTACCTCGGTTCTGAGGTCATGGTTCGGTACATTTTTGGTACAGTAATTAAAGCGAATAAATAACAGATTTTTTGGTGTGTGTTTCTATTAAATTGTATTAAAATAAATCAGCTGAATAAATTACATTTAAATTATTAATAATGTTGCAATCTCCTTCCAAAAGGTCTTCAATTAATAGAAATATTAATAAATAAATACATTTTAAATCACTAGGTTATTTTAATTGATATATTGACATATTTATACCAATTCTTTAAACACTAAAATTTCCCGGCCAACTTGAATGCATCATCACACAACCTAAGGGGCCGTCCACACGGAAACGAATTCAGGTGTATAAGCAAAGGTTTTTTGTTGGATCGGCGTTTCATCCACACGGAAACAGCGTTTCGGGTGACTGTAAACGATACCTTTTGAAACCGGGTCCCTGAGTGCATAAATCTGTATACAACTGCCGTTTCGTCTCCGTATGGACGCCTATCCGCATCTTTCTTGAAACGATTACGTCACACAGAGCGTAGCTCTCTTAAGGCGTCTGCGTGGGTCCGGCCAAAACAATAATGGCTGACTGCAGGGTTGTGTTCGTGCTGCAGAAGCTACTGAGCTTGTTATGGCTTTTACAGCAAAATCTGATGCTCCTTTACCACCACGGCAGAACGCGTAAACCGTATATTCTTAAATCCAACGTGAACAACCGGAAGGGCAAGTAAAAGAAAGTTTGTTTTAGTTTTCTGTGAAATTCTTCTTCTACTTTGGTGCATTTCTGTGGCAGCGTTACAGCGCCACTTACAGGCTTGGCATATGTAATACAGCGTTTTCAGTTGTTTCAGTGGATGCTGAAACGACTCCGTCTTTACAGAAAACCTTTCCAAAACGAAATGGCAATATATAGTTTTCGTCTCCGTGTGGACAAGGCCTAAGTTAACTTGTTAAGTATGCTAAGTAGTGTCTATCCTGCTGATTTCATCACGGCCTTCAGCCCTGGATTACTTTTTTAACCAATGGAACCTACTGCAAAGTTTGGGAGAACTTTTCACAGCCCATCTAGGTGGATAAAGAGGTTGGAGCCGTGTGAAATCTGAGGATAACTTTACCTATGATGCAGCTGCAGACATGAGTCCTCTCTCCCCCTCCTCAGAGGCTGACAGTTGTAGGTACCGGATTTAGAATTAATTTGATTCACAAAACCAGAGCACCATTGTTATAATAGAAAGGTCTTAAGTTATGGGACATTCATAACCGGCTGGTGAGACTTTTTATCGTTCCTCCTCAGCGACACAGCTGCTGAATAATGTCAGCGCTACTGTTGTTGTCTTTGTCCACTGTTGTATTTTACTTGGAAACAAAGTGTTCCTAAACTGGACACTTTTATCTGGGAATATTCAGGCTGTTGCTGGCGTTTGCTGTGGTTGTGTGGTTGCCAGGACAGTGTGACAGTGAGTTGTTCTTTGGTTTTCCATCCATGTATGAACTTTGTTCCACATGTATCCGTCCGGTACTGAATCGGTACGGCACAAATACACGTACCTTATTTCCAGCCGATCAGTGGCACTTTTTGAGAACTACTTTAAAGGGTATATTTTACCTATTATTGTAAACAATATTTTTCTCAAATTTGCTCAATTTTAAATGAAACCATAGTCTTTCTGTGAGATTTATTCAGGGATTAATGTACAAAAAAGTGTCCCAGACATCACCTGTGTGGTATGAGATTCAGTAAGTCCTCCTAATGTTACAGTCAGAGCTGACAGAGAGCTAAGTGAGGGTTTGCAGCTGTGCACAACTTTTAATGCTTTAACCACCTCCAGGGACTGAGGGGGTCCCTGGTCTCCTGCTTTGTTATTTTAAGGGTCACAGGCTAAAATGTTTGTCAGCCCCCGCTCTAGTAAAAAGACTGTTTTTGTCATTGTGATCTGGTGTCTTTGAAGTGATGTGACATCCAGATGTAGAAGTCAACAAACTGATGGCACATTTATCACAGGATTTAAGACGCAGCCACTACATTGTGTATCAAAAGCCCAGGTTTACCTGGAGGTAATTTTCCCATAAGATTTCTCGTTATTGTGTGTATTCTCTGTCCAGAGAAACTAGAAAGCTCTGCAGACTCCACAGATGGTACCTGATTTCCCTCTCCGCCCCCATGTGTGCTCCATGTTGGTCTTAAAGCTAATCCTCCCCCTCAGATCTCTGGAGTCTTCTCATTTTTCTCTGTAGGCAGAGCTCTGTTGAAGGTGCATTGTGGTCCGATAGGCCTGTGGTCCAGGAAATATGTTTAGCAGCTGTTTGCTGAACATGCCCCCCCCCCTTCAGATGAAAGGAAATGAAACGTTCAGATGTGAGCTGAGTCGCCCACTGCTGTGGTCTGCCAGTCCCAGAGAGAAGATCAGGGTCAAAGTGACCAGACAGGCATTGACTGTAAAGTTACTTCAACCAGGCCTCCAAAGATTGGTCTTTAATAGGCCAGCAAAGGTATTCCTACTGAACCATAACTTTACAAACATACACAGTTGGGGGGGGGCTGGTCGGCCCTCTGGTACAGCTGTGCTCCCCTGTGTACGTTTCTGCAGTCTTCAAAGCAGGAGGCCCCACTTTGACCCTAGCCTCCTTTTCTACATACTCTCTCCCTGATTTTACCACACTATCCACTGCCTTGTCTCTCGAATAAAGTCTTTAGAAAGCCCAAAAATCAATCTAAAAAGCCCTAAAACACAGATCTTAATGGAGTTTTATCCAGAGTTGTGATATTTTAAGGATAGCTGTCTGCAGGTTGAAGTCACATGTACAGAAAAGGAGATTCTGCAGGCTCCACTAACAAAAAAGCTAACTTACTACCCTTCATACCGTGAATACAACGATCACCAAGTCACTGAATCCATCCATTCATGCCACGTTTGGTCCCAGGCTCTTCAGAGTCCACCATGTCTGAACGTCATGCAGGCCTCAGCCCCGAACACTGCTGCCTTATTTCCCTAACAATTCGATTACGCTCAAAGAACATTAGTTCTGCCTGGGAAGTGCAACGTGGCTGAAGTGGATTACAGCTTTTCACTCAGTCTTTGCTCTCCAAAGCTTTTATTTCACAAGCAGAAGGACTGAAGGTCTCAGAAAATGATGCTTGGAGAATGGTTGGACCCAAAGTTTGGGTCCATTGTGACCTTCTGTTCATTCACTGACATTCTAGTAATTTCCCTCGGTTTTCCTGCTGTTTTTAAAGTGCATTTACTCTTAAAAATTAAAAATATTTTGGTCACTTTTATATTAAAAGTAGGGATTAGGGCTGGGCAATTAATCACAAATTAGGTTAAATCGCAATTTGGCCTGCTGCAGTTTATAAACCACAGAAGTTGCAATATTTTATTTTAAAGTTTTTTTGCAGCAGAGATTTTATACATATAATGCAAACCTTCACATTTTTTCGAATGAAAATACCTGCATTACTAAATGTATATGTTTTTCTTATTTAAAATGCGATTGACATAAATATGATTATCCTCTTCAATATAGCAATTGATATCACATTTTCAATAGTGCCAAAATATTCACAATTAGATATTTGTTTTAAAGCAGTTCCCCAGTATATTATAACTTGTATTGTGTACATTATAATTTAGAATGAGTTCTTGCTTGTGTTCATTAAAAAATATATAAGATGAGGAACCTAAAAATAATTGCATATTAAATCGCAATCGCAACATTGGGGAAAAAATGACAATTAGAATATTTTTGCAAATCGTTCAGCCCTAGTAGAGAGGCTAAATGAATGATTATCCTGTGCATGTGTGCAGACAGACCTCATGTAACCACTGCAAAAGTGACAGCCCTAGATGCACACCCCAGTTAAAAAGTCTGGATCTGCCCCTGCTCGCTTAAAGGCACGCCATATTACTTTGGTCCGCAGCAGAAAGGAGGCAGAGGAGGTAGCAAGAAGGGTGTAAAAGGACCCATGTCACAGCAGTTGTTTTAGCACTGGCAGTGCTCATTTTCTATATGAAACCAATGTAGTCAAGCATTTTAAGCACTCAGAGAGCAGGTCCACTAAGAGTCATTGCGCCAGCACCAATAGCATACAGACTTGCATATGCTATTAGCTCATTTTTGCTCTATAGCCACAAAAGAATCTGTTCCAATGCATTACAAAAACCACAGCTGTTTATGAAGATGCTACAGTGTTTTTTGCTCTCTTTTACAGGTAATTAAAATAATTTTAGTTGTTTAATTTCTCACTCTGTAATGTCGTCTGCCTGTTGTAGTGAGTGTTGGCCAGTGAGGCTTATTTGCATACAACAGGAGCAGTGTTGTACCAGCTTTGCCCTCATTTACGTGTATGCAAATGTGACAGGGCTCTCTTTGCTTGGCTGAGCAGTTTGCATGCACCTTGTGTGCAGTCAGTGTAGATTTCCCCTTTACACAGATGTTATCTTTTTGCCTCTGCTTCAGAACATGAAAAAAGCAGCACCGTTTTTGTTTTTGTTAAAGATCTTGCATGGCCTCAGCTTCTCTCAGATGAAAACTGCCAATCAAGAAGGTGTGGCACTTATTTACAATGACAGAGGAGATCTGACTCATCTTTTCAGGGGTTAAGTTTCCACATCTGAAGCTGCTGTCTATATCAGAGGAAATCAAATTTCATAACAAGGCACTCATAAGCGTTGGTAAGAAGCACTCTGGAACTGTGATTGCAGGTACCAGCTCTTAAAGCTGTGGACACAGCTCCTTAAACCAGGGGAAAGTCAAAGTGGAAGTTTCTCAAAGATGTATGAACGTCTTCGTTTTGTTAATGCGCTGTACTCCGCTATCTCTCAAGCAGGATCACCCATCAATGATTTCATCCCTCCATGATAAAACTAACAAACTAAGGATGCACTTTATTATCGGCCTGATATCAGTATCGGCACATATTAGCTTAAAAAGGCTATTTTTTTTGTGAATACCAGCATATAGTCTGTAAATTTTTGCCATTTGATCTAATAAGTTTGTAATGCTTGAGAATAGGCTAACAGACATACTCCAGTAAAGGCCTTTTTCTTTGTTCATTCTCAATTTTTTCTTTAAAGTGCTGAAGTTTATTAATTTTTTTTGTCTTTGTACATTAATATGTGTTTAAAGGACTGAAGTTTTGGGTCTGGAATACAAATTTGAATATTGATATTGGTACCAGCTGACATTAATCTGTAAATATCGGCACAATAAAGATATTGTGCATCCATAATACAAATCAATAATTATCAGTCCAGATCATCTAAAAGAGAATGATTCTGAGAAAAAACCACAATAGCAGTCTGTTGAAACCTGTGGTTTTAGGCCTATCAAAAGATTTTTTTTAAATCATGATTAATCTTTGAATTTCTACAGTTAATTGTGATTAATCACACCCTTTCTGTTGCATTTTCAAAACCCCCCGTTTTGCATTTTAAACTGTTTTTGTGTAATTTTGTATTTTCTGCTGTCTTGAACTAAAGTTAATTGATTTCTGTTTGGATTCGGACCTGCTTTTAGAGACAGATCGAAGCTCATAACAGGAACTTAACCTCTTAAAAGGGAGTTCAAGTAGATATAAAATGCAATGATGGATCACTGAAAAAATACAAATGACTTTTGACTTTTCCAATGAGGCATCTGTGAGTTTTTATGAGACATTAAAGGTCACATATTTAACCCCTTTAAGACCGGTCTATATTGTTCTCAGAGCTCCCCAAAACATGGTTGCTGGAAAAAAACTCTCCAGTATTGGATTTTTGCATGTGTAAAAACTCCTCTGTTTCAGCCCTGCTCATAACGAGCTGTTTCTGTGTCTGTGGCTTTACATATTACTGAGCTGTCTGCCCCGCCCCTGACTCCGCCCCTCTCAGGAAATGAATGTTACTTAATGGATGCAGCTGGCAGCTGAGAGGAGGATCAGGAGAGGAGGACGGAACTTTCTTTCAAGTTTGGGGGGCCAACCAAACCTTGGGGCGGTGCTAACCCCCTACATGACATCATGAAGGGAAAATCTGAGAATGGCTTGTTTCAGCACACATTTTCTGAAAGGTGGAGAAAGAGAGGGGGGAGGGAATAGATTTTTCTTATTCTTGGGAGGATTGCAGACAGGCCAGGGGCACATATTGTTGCTAGAAACACTTGAAAAGTGTATTTTGCATAATATGTGACCTTTAAGGAGCAGATTTGGACTTGTTTTACATCATTGTGACTGCAGAGAGACAATGACCCCCATTAACCAGTGTGTTGAAAAGGATAATAAAGCATGTGGTTAATTGCAATTAAAAACAAGAGTGCACTTATTTTGGATAATTGTGGTTAACTTTATTAATCTTGACAGCCCTAGTTGGTTTACACCAGTGGTTCTAAACTGGCATAAGGACCCACCAACATCCCCTAAGTGGATTTCCAACCGCTGGAATTTATGCAATGGAAAATTCTGCAGCTTGGACCCTAAATGGAACAAAACATAATCGAACAAAGACAGGACAAATTAAACATGTATGGAAAGCACAGCAACACAGAAGGAAGAGTCAAATTTAGTAATTTCTTGCAGATTTACCTCGTTTTCATGAGAAAACCAGCTTTGTTATCGACAGAAAAGGAGATAAATAAGTGGAAATCTTGAGACAAATACTGAAATGTACTTGTCTTCAAAGGAAACCCCAAAAAATACATGCATGAATTTTCTGTTTATCCTCTAGACCAGACCTTATGCCACATTTTTCACATAATTTTGCAGAGTATTGGTTCCCAGCCTGGGGTCCAGATTTCAGGGAGGGGTGCGAGGCTGTGTCTGCTTTGAGGTAGCCAAAAGTCGATTCACTGGTGCTAACTGAAATCATGATAAAACACTTATAAATAGTTCATGCAAAGATCTCTTGATAAGAAGACCTATGTGTGGGCTTATTTTCTACAGATTTGAACAATCAAAGCTTTTAAATTTGATGTTTATTTTCGACATCCATGTATCACCTTTTGTTTGTGTGGGTCCTGGGGGTCCTCAGCTCCTCTATGATACAAGTAAGGGGGGCTCATAGGAAAAAAGGTTGATGTAGAGCGTTTATGAGGTCAGGCACTGATGCTGGATGAGCAATCTCACAAGCTTCTCTCTGGTTCATCCAAAAGATGCTCAATGGGGTCGAAGTCGGGGCTCTGTGTCTTCCACACCAAACTCATCAAACCATGTCTTTATAGTCCTTGCTTTGTGCTCTGGGGTGCCGTCATGTTAGAAAGGGGCTTTTACAAACTGTTGCCACAAAGTTGGAGACATAGCATTGTCCAAAATGTCTTGGTATGCTGAAGCATTAAGATTGGCCTTCACTGGAGATAAGGGGTCTAGCCCAAACTCTAAAAACCATCCCCATACCATTATCCCTCCTCCACCAAACTTCACAGTTGGAACAATGTAGTCAGACAGATACAATGTTCTCCAAACCCAGGCGGACCCTCTGACTGATGTTTCCACTGCTCCACAGTCTAGTGTGGATGCTTTCCACCACATCATCATACTTGAAACATCACAGCTGTTTCTTGTGTAAAAGAAAAGCATGTAAGTCTTTAACAGAAAGCTTTATCTCTGTTGTGATCCTCTCTGTTAAAGTTGTCAAACACTTGGTACAGTGTAAGACTCTAAGTGTCAAAAACAGCCACCTTTAATTGGTGTATTTTGCCCGCTTTAGCCATTACAGCTGTTTAGTGCGAGCCAGTTTCCCTCTTTAACTTCTTGACCAGCTCTGGGACAATCCCCCTCTGTTGCAGGTACACCCCCCTCCTCTTTCATCCTCCATGTAGGGAGAGACCTGGGAGCTGGAGCAGCTTAATCCCTCTCATTTTGCTGCATGACTGCTGCGTTGCCTCCGGCCACTGGGCAGGAGGAAGGGGATTTTCCGGCAGCTCATTTCTGGGGGGTTTAGACGGTGTGGAATTAGTCCAATTTGCAGGGCATTTTCCACAATATGGGAATGTGTGCCACGGTGCAGAGAGGAGAAGCCACTGAGCACATGTTTTCACGTCTGCACAGCGAGTCTGTGAGTTTTTCCTCTCAGCCACACTTTTATTATGGTCACTGAGAGTCTGAGGGTTTGTGGAGAGCGGCTCCAGGAACCAGTCAGCTGTGGTATTCATGACCTTCAATTATGTCTCCAACAAGTCCAGGAACATGGTCTGATGGAGAGCTTCGGCTTTGTGGCAAACAGGCTCACGGTCCTTTTCGCTTTAAGAGTCTGTTAAAACACGCAGAAAGAAAGCAAGATTTAGTCAGCTTTGACATGATTCAACATAAAGCTCTGCTTGATTTTATTGTAGTCTTCTGTGTTGTGCTATAAGCGAACATTTCAACATAAAGAAGCTCTTAAGTGCATGTGGTTTTCATTTACATAAGCAGACAGGACGTGGTTTTCTATAAACCTCTGCTGCCACTTAACATGTGGAAACCATGCATTAACGGCATCAAATACAACATCAAACTGTTATTACATGCTTTATCACCAGCGCTTTCTTTTATGTACTCCGGCCTGAAGGGTTTAATGTCATCAGACATGTGAGAAAAACTGAAAGAAGTTCATCAACGTTTGAGTTGTTCAGCCGTAAATCTGTATTTTATGGAGCAGAAAAGATAATCCTGCTCTACATCTTGCAAAATCAATCTAGTAATGTTTATAAGCTATAACAGTGTTACCTAAAGGGGGACTGTGGCCCCCTAGTGTTGCAAAAAAGTTGGGACACTGTGTAAAATGTGAATAAACACAAAATACAGTAATTTTCAAATCCCTTTCCACCAAAAGTAAATTGACTACAGCAAGAAGACTAGATATTTAATGTTCAAATGGATAATCAGTTTTGTTTTATGGAAATATACATACACACTATATTGCCAAAAGTATTCGCTTACCTGCATTGACTCACATATGAACTTAAGTGACATCCCATTCTTAATCCATAGGGTTTAATATAACATCGGTCAACTCCTTGCAGCTATAACAGCTTCAACTCTTCTGGGAAGGCTTTCCACAAGGTTTAGGAGTGTGTTTATGGGAATTTTCGACCATTCTTCCAGAAGCACGTTTGTGAGGTCACACACTGATGTTGGACGAGAAGACCTGGCTCACAGTCTCCGCTCTAATTCATCCCAAAGGTGTTCTATCAGGTTGAGGTCAGGACTCTGTGCAGGCCAGTCAAGTTCATCCACACCAAACTCTCTCATCCATGTCTTTATGGACCTTGCTTTGTGCACTGGTGCACAGTCATGTTGGAACAGGAAGGGGCCATCCCCAAACTGTTCCCACAAAGTTGGGAGCATGGAATTGTCCAAAATCTCTTGGTATGCTGAAGCATTCAGAGTTCCTTTCACTGGAACTAAGGGGCCAAGCCCAGCTCCTGAAAAACAACCTCACACCATAATCCCCCCTCCACCCAACTTTACACTTGGCACAATGCAGTCAGACAAGTACTGTTCTCCTGGCAACCCCCAAACCCAGACTCGTCCATCAGACTGCCAGATGGAGAAGCACGGTTCGTCACTCCAGAGAACGCGTCTCCACTGCTCTAGAGTCCAGTGGTGGCATGCTTTACACCACTGCATCCACAGCTTTGCATTGCACTTGGTGATGTATGGCTTGGATGCAGCTGCTTGGCCATGGAAACCCATTCCATGAAGCTCTCTACCACTGTTCTTGAGCTAATCTGAAGGCCACATGAAGCTTGGAGGTCTGTAGTGATTGACTCTGCAGAAAGTTGGCAACCTCTGCGCACTATGCACCTCAGCATCTGCTGACCCTGCTCCATCATTTTACGTGGCCTACCACTTCGTGGTTGAGTTGCTGTCGTTCCCAATCACTTCACTTTGTTATAATACCACTGACAGTTGACTGTGGAATATTTAGGAGCAAGAAAACTTCACCACTGGACTTGTTGCACAGGTGGCATCCTATCACAGTACCACGCTGGAATTCACTGAGCTCCTGAGAGCGACCCATTCTTTCACAAATGTTTGTAGAAACAGTCTGCATGCCTAGGTGCTTGATTTTAGACACCTGTGGCCATGGAAGTGATTGGAACACCTGATTTCAAATATTTGGATGGATGAGTGAATACTTTTGGCAATATAGTGTATTTTGAATTAGATGCATGCAACATGTGCCAAAAATGTTGGGACAGGGGCGAGAAAAGACTTGGAAAGTTGTGAAGTGCTCCCGAATGCCTGGAACAACACAGGTAATTATGTGAATTGGTTACATGTGAAAGTACCATGATTGGAGCACTCCTGAAAGGCTCAGGTACAATTTTTTAATTGTTGATGGTGCTAGGTAACAAAGGAAATTTAGAGATTTGACCATCTGTAGTCCATAATATCATCTTTAAATTTAGAATCTGAAAAAATCTCTGCAAGTAAGGGGCAAGGCTGAAAACAAGTATTGAATACCTGTTACCTTTAAACCCCAGCCGGCACTACATCAAAAACTGTCATCATTCTGTGATGGATATTGAGCGTGGGCTCAGGAAAACTTCATGAAACGGTTATCAGTTAACACAGCACACCGCTGCACCTTCATGTGTAAGGTAAGACTCTACCATGCAAAGCCAAAGTCATATATCAATTATTTCTAGAAGCCCCGCCCACTTCTCTGGACCTGAGCTCATCTGACATGGACTGACCTAAAGAGGAAAAGTGAGCTGTGGTCTAACGAGTCCACATTACAGATTGTTAATGGCTCTCAAGAGGAATAGGAAAAAGATTCTTATAATTACATTCAAAGCCAGCCTCTGTGATGGTGTGGGGGTGTATTAGTGACCATGGCATGGGTAACTTGCACATCTGTGAAGGCAACATTAACACTGAGAGGGACATACAGGTGTTGGAGCAGCATCTTCCATCCAGACATCTTTTTTCAGGGATGTCCCTGCTTATTTCAGCGAGACAGATTCTGCAATGGTTGTCATAAAACCAAAGTTACAATACAACACCAGAAAAAATGTAACATTCAACACCTGTTCTTTTTACCAAAGAGAAGTCCAAGAAGAAGGATCATTCTGTCTTCCTGATACAGAAGTTACAGAATATATACCAGCACCTTTGTAGGATATAGGCTTGCATCTTTCTTCAAAACATTGTTTTATAAAAGCAGATATTTTGTACTTTCTCTGGTGTTGTTTCTTTAGTATATACAGTACAGTAGAGCACATGTGATGTTTTTTAGAATGATAAATATTGACTGATTCATGTGATGGACTGGATAGGCTCTTAAAAATAAAAGTTCCAAATGATAAATCTTGCTTAAACTACACAAAGGCTCCACTCCTTTTAAATGTAGTCCTGTGGTGGTGATGAGTCCGCTTTAATGATGCTAAACCACCACAGCTCATATAGACGCATTGTGCCCACCCTCTAGTCCACCCATTGGACCCAGGCTTAGTTTGTACAGCAACACCACAGGTGTCAGAGCATTATGATTAACTTCACTAACATCGGTATCATATAAGCCAATACAAAAGTGGCAGAATAACCATGAACTCTGCCGTAGCTCATCCCCTGAAGATGTTTTTAGTTAAATAAAACACAGTTTGTCTTCAGGTTTGTCATGAGGGAAATATACTGCAAACGTATTCATTTTTATTAACACAGTTTACGGTTTCATATCAAGAGACCTGGGTTTCTGCCAATCAGATTTTTAGCCAGAGTACTAGTGTCCACACTCTATTTCTTTTTGAGGCACCTTTGGCACGCCAGCCTCTACAAATCTGTCACATTTCCAAAGGCATCCGCCTCATATGGAGTTTTCTTCTCCAGGTCACTTTCAGAGTTGAACTTTTCATGTCTTATTAGCTTGCTTCTTATCCAAAGGGTCAGTAAAAAGCTAGCATATAAGTCATTCATGTTTCTGCCTAAGCCTTTGAGCCTGGTCACGTGACACTGCAGCTGCACAGCCACAGGTTTAAGATCAGTTGATCTCCTTCTCTGCTGTTTGTTTCTGCAGCCCTGGGTTGAAAAATCTGATAGAGGGTCTGTTTTTTGAATTTTTAGTTGGTACTTTGTGTACCATCAAACCTAAAATCAAAAGGTATTGTTGAATTTTAAAAACATGGTGTCAAAAAGGTAGCAGAGCTTTTTTTGACAACCTTATTCAGCATGAGTTATGACTTCAGAGTGAGGGGACTAGAGTGACCTGCATGCAGTCAAGACCTGCCTCCTATTGAAAATGTATAGAGCATTTTGAAGAGAAAAACACAACAATAGAAGCCCTGCACTGTTGACCATTTTTAGACATGCATCAAAGAATGAGATAGTTTTCCACTTTGATGTAGCACGGTGGTAAAGATGCTTCTGTTCCAACTTTTTGGGAAAATATTGCATGCATCAAACTATGATTGTAATCAATTTAAACATAAATATCTTACATTTGTGCTGTTTTTAAATGAATATAATTTGAGAAGGATTCACAAATCACTGTATTCTGTTTACTTTCACATTTAACACAGTGTCCTAACTTTTTTGGAAAACTGGTTTGCACTACCTGCCCCTCACTTGGTATCCCCATTCATAGACAGCTTTGGAAACAAACAGCTGTACTTATATCAGAAAAAGAGTGATAGGGTGAGAAAAAGCCCGTTTTCATTTAAAGAGACATCAAAATTGACCGTTCTGATAAGGGCTGTTTAGAGCTGGTAAACAGGGTCAAACTTCCTCTGATGCTTGATTCATATTATATTTTAACCACAGTTTCAAAGGTAATAAAGGGTATGATATGTCGTAAATGTAGCCTGCATATTTTCTTCTAAAGCAGCAGGAAAAAAACAGCATGAGAAGACGTGGCGAATCTGTTTCTCTGCTAGATTTCAGCAGAACCGTTATTTAAATGTCAGTTTGATTTATTGAGCAGACTGATGGTAGTTTAGAAAGCAGAGCTCATTTCCATCTCCACATCTGAAGTTCATTCTCTTTAATTAAAGCAGGCATGATGATAATGAAACACCTTTTTCTTTTTTACGACACGATCACTGTGCACTCTTAAATCCACAGAATCAGCAACCGTTAACCAGGAGAGAATTTGCACACGCTACACTTTTAATGCGTGCCTTTATTGGTTCAGCTGTAAATGTGGTGTAAAATGCTACTTAGCATCTTTATTTTTGCTGTCAAAGTGATTAGAAGTTTTACGGCTGCGTTAAAGATAATTAAGAGGTTTCTAGTGGAAAAGCTTCTCGTACGTGTTAAATCATTTGCCAGGATTTAATTTAAATGGTGAGAATTTCACACCTGCTTACCAGTGAGCATTTTCTCTCCACCTGCTTCACATATGTAGTTGTTCTTCCTTCAGCGGTGTGTTTGTGTTTGTGCTGCAGGTTGGTCAAAGACGCGCCCTGGGATGAGGTTCCTCTGGCGCACTCGTTGGTCGGGTTCGCCACCGCCTATGACTTCCTGTACGAGTACCTGAACAAAGGCCAACAGGAGCGCTTCCTCCAGGTGATCGGCAACGCGTCACGCCTCATGTATGAGAAGTCGTACGTGAGAGGATGGGGGTTTCAGTATCTGCACAACCATCAGCCCACCAACTGTGTGGCCCTGCTCACAGGAAGCCTGGTCTACATGACTCAAGGTGAGAGGAGAGATATTTATCTGCTGTGTTTGAGGTGGTGTGATAGCAGCACTCATGGTCTGATCCAGAGGGCCAGTTTCCAACATCTAGAGGCTAGAATTATTTCAGAATTCTGTAAAGAAATTCATTACACCCAAACATAATGATTTTAAGTGTTATACCAGCCAAGACCAGCCAAACTGGGGGCCCATGGAGGTCAGCAAAATCAGGGTCCATTGTAAAGTTAAAGTGTGATAACTGTATAACTAGACTTTTTTTTCTGAATAACCACCACTCTTATCAAAGCAACAGTTTATTTATTAATGCCATAGTATACAGCCTTCTTCAAAACGCTAAACCCTTTTCTTAAAACAGAATAAAAATGGGTTTAAGTGGCAAAATGGGAAGAAAAAGTGGTGGGAAAGTGGCCAAATGGCTCAGATCCCTACACAGAAGCCTAAATGGTGATGAAATATGACTGATAAAACAAAACAATGGTTTAAAGAGGCAAAAAATAGGTAGAAAGTGGCATAAACGGCAAAAAAGTGGTGAAATGAGGTTGAAAATGGTGGGAAAATGGGTTTAAATTTGAAAAACATAAACGTAAAACAAGAGGTTGACAGAGGCAAAAAAGGTAGAAAGCAGCAAAAATGGGTTAACTTAGGCAAGAATGGTTTAAAAGTAGCTAAAAATGGTGGAAAAAAAGAGCTAACATGGGCATAAAAAGCTAGAAAGGATCAAAATGAGTAACTGAAGAGAAAAATGGGTTTAAATCAGCAACAGTTGGTTTAAAGTGGGAATAAAGGACTGACAGAGGCAAGAAAGAAACCTAAAGTTGCAAAAAAGTGGTGAAAAGGGATTAAAAAATGGTAAAAACATCTTTGAATCAGCAAAAATTAGTTTAAAGTGGGAATAAAAGGGTTAACAGTGGAAGAAAATACCTAGAAAGTGTAAACAATGGGTTAACAGAGGGGAAATGGTTATAAAGTGGCAAATACGGCTGAAAAAGTGGTGTAAAAGGATTAAAACATATTATAATGGTTTAAAATTGACAACAGTTGTTTAAGGTGGGGCAAAAACGGTTAACAGAGGTGAAAATGGGTCAAAAGTGCTTATAACAGCAGAAAAATTGTTGACAAGGGATTAAAAAGTGGTCAAAATGGGTTTAAACTGGCAAAAAATGGTTAATGGTGGGAGAAAGGGGTTAACAGAAGCAAAACAATAGGTAGAAAGTCTCAAAATTCAGTCTGAAGTGGCAAAAGTGACAGAAAAAGTTGTAAAAAGGGGGTTAAAAAGTGGCACAAATTAATAACTGACATCAGATCCAAGCTTGACACACTTTTCAGCTCCAAACTGTTAGCCTGGACTCCAGCACCAGTGCTACTGGTCTAATACGTGGACATTGATATTATCAGTAATCACAACTGGGGAGGGCCCATTCTCTGAGTTAGTCAGAGGTCCAGCCAAATTTGTGAGCGGACCTGATACCTGCACCATATATTTCTGACGAAGAAATCCAGAGAGAATGAATGTGTCAGCCAGTAAACATATTTCCTGGTGGATAATTTATTCTTGAATATTGTTATTGAGATTACAGTGGCTCTGTGGAAGAAAGGCTGAAGGATTAGGAACCTGCCTCCCTCAGCATTTAGAGGCTTCAGCTGAACTAAAGGAATGCCATTAGCCTGGTTTACACTGGGTTTGTTAAGCTTGAGGTCTAAAGGTGGATTTCAACTCACTAAGTACACTCCTATCAGTGTGATATAGTAAACAAAAAAGCCATTCTTGACATAGAGCTCATGATTTTTAGATACACTATATGGACAAAAGTATTTGGATGCATGACCATTACACCAACAGGGACTGTTATGATATTGTATTCAAATATACTTTCATATGGAGTCGCCCCCTTTTGCAGCTATTGCAGCTATTACAGGGTCTTTTTAAAAACACCCAAATTCAATAATAAACAGGTGTGGTCAAATACATTTGTGCATATAGAGTATTTTATAGTGGCTGTAAAGGACTGTTGCACATTAAAGTTGCACTTTTACTTAAGAATACTATTTTATATCTGCTTTAAAGAAATAACCTCTGCAGTAGTGAGACTTTAGCGAGACTTTCGGCTTCATGGGCCCACCCACTTGTCCATGTAGCCCACCCTAATAGTCTGGGAGATACTAGACTGTTCTTGCTCTTACCTGTGTTTTACATTGCAATTTGAATGCTTTTTAAACTATTCTAACTACCTTTAAAAACATGTAAACTCATAATTAGCTGCTTTTAATCAGCAGCTTTGAGGTGTGAAGTCCCAGCCGAGTCATAGCTTTTAAAGCTGTGCAGCAGAGGATCGATGAGAGCAACATGTGAAGGAGAGAGACTCAAGTCTCAACAGGTGAAATCAGAAAACTTCCCAAGGTTTCGTCACCAACTTACCCTCATTGATCGCATCCACAGTGACTCATGCTGTACCTACTGAGAGTCATGTGTGATTTCATCACTGGATTAACATTTCGTTATGACAACATAACAGATAGATAAAGACAGGAGTCAGAGCTGAACGTTCCTACCTTATCTGATTGTCTTTAAACTGTCTTATAAGAAAAAACAAACGGTTTCTGATCAGCTCAAACTTCCCATTGATGCTCAGAAAGAGAGCATTTTCTTTCTCTGAATGTTAAGGCTTAACGTTTTCTTTTGGACCCAAGTGGAGACAGTTTAACCCTTTACCTACTGAGCCGGTGCTGGCGCTGTGTTTTATATGTCTGGAGTATTATTACCGTAACGCTGTCAAAGTTTGTCCGATCGGAAAAATTCCAGCAGTGTTGGAAAGCTGAGAATTATGGGCATGCACACATATATGGTTCATTACAGTACTCACAACCATATGACGTGGGCATTCATAGCAAAACATCAGAAGTATCGCGAGACCGCTACATGGATTCTCAACACCGTAACTCCTCGAAAGTTTGCCCAATCTGAAAAATTCCAACGCTGACAGAGAGCTGAGAATCTGTGCTTTCTGGCAATATATGATGTGTGGTATATATATTACGTAATGTCGAACAGCACCACGAAAACAGCAGCTTTGGCAGAAGACGAGTGAGAAAAGGAGTAAGAGGAGAGCGAGCAAGAGTGGTGTTTTGTTTTTAGAAAATAGCGTTAGATAGTGGCATCTGTGCGTGTCTGTCATGTGCAATAACAATATGTTACTTGAGAATGTTGAGAATGCATTTTTCCACCTTTATTTGCACTTTTTTTGCCTAACGTGTACCAGTTCACATTTCAAATGTCAAATCGAAACTTCATGAGCGGTAACAAAATTTCTTCTCATAAAAGCAGTGAAAAACAAATCTGTTTTTGTGTTTTTCTTCTTTTAAACTGCTGACAGTTCCATATAATCATTAACCAGATGTTGAAAAGTCAAGTTCAGGTACTCCTGGGAAAAGGGACCAAAGCTCTCAGACTTGGGGCATTTCCTGACTATTTTACAGCCATAATAACAAAATATGTCCAAATCGCCATTTTTAGACTCAGTAGGTAAAGGGTTAAGATGGTTTTCTTGCAGAGACTGGCAAAGCTGCTTATTGGCTGGTTTGTTTGTTTGGGTCGAGAAGAGGAAACCAAAGAGTTTTGACACTGCCTCCACAGAAAAAGACTAGAAAAGTACCAAAAATCAGTATATTCTGAACAGGATTTTGCAGAGTGCTTAGCAAACACTAATAATCTGACAGCTAGTCCTAGTCCTAGTTCTTAAACTGAGGCAGACCAGTAGAATTGGATGCAGATGTGTGATCCAGTCAGGTGCTGCACACCCAAAATAGCGTCATTCACCTACTTCTTTAGCATTTTTTCCTTCAGTGTTTTCTTACACCCATCCATGAGAAACGGTGATGGATGTAACCTCAGTCTCAGGCAGATTTTTGTTTGGTCCTGGTTCACATGATTCAGAATTTAGTCTCATAACAGCAGCTTTATTGGTTGGGTTAAGTTTCATATGAAAGTCTTTGCATGGACTCTCAGCCTGAGGCCGTTCGACATTTAATCCTCTGTAATTGTCCTTTAGTCGCGGCTCTCAGCCTCATTATGCGTAAAGATTTGTTCCTGTGTGAGAGCTGACATGATTATCCTCTGCTCTCTCTTTGTTTTAATATCCTGCACTAAATGCTCTGTCGGCCTCGAGAAGGTGGATGCCTGTGGTTCAGCTCACTTTGCTTACAGGGATTTGATTCCTGGCAGAAAAGTTTCAGTCCTGATGGGAACTAAACGACAGCAGGCTCTCTGTGGTCACTGCGGTTTTATTTGTAGAGGGGCAACAACAGACGGAGCTCTGTGAACACTTAGCACAGTTAAGAGTCTTTTTGCTTCATTTCTTTTCATGTAGGAGAGGAAAAAGTGAGTTCGATCCAGCTCAGCGACACCTGGGGAGGAGAAAGTTACAGGAGAAGTCATGCTGGGAAAGTTTCTTACCTGAGCTGCTTCTTTAGCTCTAAAACTCTGCAGCAGAAATGGTTTGCAGGGGTGCACAGATGGTCAAGTGGTTTAAGGCACGCACCATGTAAGTGGGCAGCCTGGGTTCGAGCCCGGCCTGTGACCGTTTACCATATGTCTTTTCCCTGTTTCTGAGTCTATCCACTGTCCTTCTTAATAAAGGCCGAAAAATAAATCTTTAAAAAAGCAAGAAATTAAATGCTTTTTCCATGCACTTCTGAATGATTTTATCCCTGGTGTCCATATAGCATTAATCATAAGCTTATAAAACATTGTTTTCAAGCACAGCATTGAAATTGCATCACAAATAATAAATCTGCAGAAATATGCTGCAGTGAAATCAGCATTAAAAACACTGAGGTCTGAAAGAACTGTGATTTAGAGGACCTAGAAGACCTAAAACCCCAGAAGTTTTCTAAATGGGACAAATTCATAATGAGAAACCAAATATTGATTTGTGAATTGTTCCATTGCTTAAAAATTACGATTTTCCTCCTACTTAACAAACAGTCAGAGCTGTGTCAGTTTACTGTAGCAGGGTTTTCCTGTCAGCCTGCAGGGAAAAGTAGCCAGCTGGGGGGTCCAAAAGTACGGTGGCCCCCCAGTTCTTTAAACAAAGCGAGACCATCCATCCATCACTTTTGTCCCTGTAATCTGGTGAATTTTAAAGCAACAGTTCTTGGTTGGAATTCAGTTACGTAAAAGGAAAACGAGAAGCCAAATGTGACTTATACAGACAAGGATAAAAGGATGATTTTAAGCACAGCTTTTCCAAGCATCCTAGTTTTATTTTGGATGCCAACATTATTTCACTTTGCACACAGAAGCAACATTATTTCACAAACGCCAGAAAGAACCAGGGTCTACATTTTTAGCCTCCCTTAGACCTGACCTTTTTGTTGAGCCATAGAACAAACCACTGTTGTTAAAGATGTACTTTAACTTTGTAATGCTTAAAGCTGTAAAATCAAATTAACCTGAGGGTTATCTTCATATTTGCACAAAGTATAAAAACTTCAGTAAGGGTTTGAGCTGTCAGTGGAGGAATCATCATGACAAAACAAAAGAAATCAATTTAGACTTGAGAAAAAGAATTGTTTATGCTCACAAAGCAGGAGAAGGATCTACAAAGTTATTACAGCTTTTCCAAGAGCCAAGAGCTGGCTCTCTTTGAATCAAGAAATCCAAAGAGAGCCCCACAGTCTAGAACAAGCCTGGTAAGAAGAGAAAGACTACAAAGACTAGAAAGAAAACTAGTGAGAGATGTGTCTAAAGACCACAGAACAACTGATAAGACACTCGAGAATGACTGAGCCAAGTCAGGAATTGTAGACTCAAAGAAGATCGTCACTAGGATTGGACCAAGAAAAATAACACTTCTGCAGAAGAGAGACCTTCAAGCTAGATTGAAGTCCTCTTAGGACAACCTGGAGAAGGATTATGATACTGGAAGCATGTCCTTAAGTCAGATGAGACCAAACTAGAGCTCTTTAGCAATAGAGACTTATGTTTTTGGAAAGAAGGAAGAGCACTGTCCCCACTGTGAAACACAGCGTTGGGAGTATTGTGCTGTGGGGATACTTCAGTGCATCTGGAACAATGAACTGTAAATCATAAAGAAAGAAGGCTAAGACTTTGAAAGAGAACCTCAGCAGTCAGCAGCAAAACTGGGTCTGGGTCGTTGCTTTGTCTTCTAGCATGACATCGACCAAGAACATGCATTGCTCCTGGTGAAGAACTACCTCCAGAAGACCAAAGAGAACGTAACTGGCCAAGGATGTGTGTGGTTAAATGGTTAAACCGTTAGATTGTTTATCAAATTAGTCTGTGCAAAATTTAAAAGTTATTTAAACTAATTACCTATCATTTTTTATAAACATGGTTTGAGATCCCAGCCTGTGACGCTCTTTTAAACTGTAATGAACCTCTCGCCACTAGGGGCCGCTGCAGCTTCAGTTAATGGGCGCTGCCTTTCTGTCTGAGTTTTCCCATCGCACTCACACTGGATGTAAATATGAGAAGCTAAGCATTAGCTTAGCATTTAGCGTGTAGTAGGAAGAGTGCCGTTTGACTGTTTTTTAAGATATTAAATGGAAACAGACTTGTATGTAGGCTGTCGAGGGTTAAACTCACATATAACTACTCAACCAAAGCGAAGAGGCCACACATCAAAGCATGATATTCATCTTACAAATGGAACAAAGGCTGGCGGCGCTAGCTTTTAATGCTAGCCATGCTGTAGCGAGTCTATCAGGCTCAGATCACACCTGCTCACACATCGACCCTGTGAGGAATTTGACTGTTTTCTAAGGATTTTATTCTCTTCAAGCTAGTCTGTTTAACCAAATTTGAATGAGTATAATGAGCCTAATGGGGAAATAGATCAATCTATCAATCAAGAACTTTATTTGTCCCCAACAGGGGTGTTAAAGTGTGCAAAAATATGGGGACCATCAGAAACATACAAGCCACATAAAACACGCAAGAGTACGTAAAAACATGTAACAGCACAATTTGACACATTAAAGCACAAAGTAACGTTAAACAAGAGACAAATTTAAAATTCAACAAGGAAATTGATCGATCGATTTATCACACTGGCTGTCACAAAGTACAAAAGTGCTAAAACTATCTCTTCCTACTGGAGTTAAGAGAGATGGCAGTAGGAATTAAGGAGTGTTTGAATCTGTTGGTTTTGATCGGTGGAAGCCTGAGAAGGGAACCTGATGGGAGAAGCTCAAATTGTTGCTTAGGAACATCCTTATTACTGATGAAAGCCGTGACTAGAATGCCCTTGAAAATCTATGGGGTGAACTGAAGATCGAGGTCCATGCCACAAGACCATCAAATCTGGAGGAGCTTGAGAGATTGGCCGAAGACGAATGGGCTGGGATTCTTCAGTAGATGTGTCTGAGACTAAAACTAACAACAGATTAGGACAGTGATACTCAACACATGGCTCTAGAGCCACGTGTGGCTTTTTTGTGATGATTTATGGCTCTTTTATGTCTTAATTTGAAATATTATTCCCCCGGAAAACCATAAAAAGGGAAACTTTGACCTCAGAGTTTATCCATTGCAAGTCACATTAATCAGTTTGCTTCCCACACTTGTTCAGTAGGCTTTAATTTTCAAACTTATTTTTTGTTTGTATATTTCCATTGCCTTTATTTGCAATTTTGCCCCTTATTTCCATTTTTTGCCACTCAAAATACATTTTTGCTGCTTTCCACCTATTTAAGCTGCCTTTTGCCATCAAATGCCACTTTTTCGATCTTTTTGCCACTTCTTGCTGCTTTTTGCCCGTTTGAGTCACTTTTCACTCATTTTTTGCCATGTGTTTGCTGCTTTTTGACCATTTTTGCCACCTGTAACTCATTTTTTGTCACTTATCACCCACTTTTGCCACTTCCTCACCATTTTGCCACTTTTCACCAAGTTATTTTTGCCATTTTATGCCAATTTTGCCCATTTTCACCAAATTTTCCCCTTTTTTTTCCATTTTTTGACCATTTTTGCCACCTGTAACTTTTTTTTGGTCACTTCTCACCCACTTTTGCCACTTTCTCCCCATTTGTGACGGAAGTCAGATAAAGTTCCTGCAAGTCGGTATTTTTCCGCTGGTTGAGAAAAATGGATACAAAGTCGTTTTCTTCAAAATGATCATTTTCCGTTTTTTCTCATTTTATGCAAGTCCGACATTTAAACTACTCATTCGATGAAAAGTAACACAAATGTGATATTTAAAAGCGTTAATTTTGTTTTTTAAAATGCCCTATTCTCGCAGTTGCTGCAAGGATATTGAGGGGAGGGGAAAGCGAAACTGCAGGGTGATAATTGGCCGCTCAGTCTGCCATTGTTCCCAGTTTCGCCCACTGAGATGGACAATAACAAACACTGCATGGCTCAAATGCCACCCACCCTCGGCATGTATACAGCTGTTTCTAGTTATCACCTTTAACAACAAGCCTCAAGATGCACCCTGCAGCGAAGAAAAGTAGAAGAGACATGAAGAGGCAGCTTGGGACGACTTCAGGATCACTCGACAGGGAAAGTTTAATGACGGCGGATTTCCTGAGGGAATATTATATTAAGCGTCACCAGTCTGATTCAGAAGCTTGGTTTGGGTGGACTTTATGTAAATGTGGCCCTGTTGTTCACGCCCATCTCCTGGCCTGCCTGAAGGTAGGAGAAGTCCTGAAACTTTGAGCCTGGTTTTCTCAGAACAAACAGAAACTAGAAGTTAACATTCAAATGAGCATATCTATGTAAAATATGCTCAGATTAGGGTGTATGATAGACCGTTTGAAAGCTTGGAATCTACACTTTCATAATGTGTAAAAACTCAAAAATGACCTTGGATGACTTGCACGACTTTTTACCAGCTTTGGTCACATTTTAGCCACTTTTATCCATTTTTTGCCTCTTTATTTGTACTGCCACGTTAACCCTTTTTGCCATTTTTCAACATTTAGGCTCTTTGGTGGAGCAGGGTTGAGTAACGCTGCTGTAGGCTCTTATCCAGCTGCTATTGAAAATGCACTTTAGATGAAAAAAGTGCATTGAAGAATATCAATCTTTGGACATTTTCAATCTACTTACAATCATAGAAATCAATATTTGCGATTCCAATATAAGTTGTATTTTTTCCTGCATCTCTAGTCAGCCTGTCGGAAAGTGAAGCCAGCTAGGGGAAAGTTTGCCCTGAATATAAAATGTACAGGAATCATGAGTCACAGCTTAATAATCAAACTGTTTTATGGAGTCAAAAGGAGGAAAAGGGCGTGCTGGCTGGAATTAAGTGACTAGTCGGTGGCTGACACTTGCTGAAAGCCTTCCTTTCTCTTCAACTGAGCATGTCTGAAGTTCATCCTGCAGACCGTCTCTGAGTTTGTCGACCATGGGAGAAGTTTTGTTCCGCTGGGAAAACAGCAGGAAAAAGGATCACTGCGGGACAGGATGTAGAATGATTCAAGAATAAAGAAAAAGAAAACACAAACATCTAAAGTGTCCAGCTACTGTGCTGCAAAAAGCGTAAAGGCTTTAGCTATAACTCTATTTTAGACTGCAGCATGTTAAAACCACTCAGTTTGTTAGGGTCCAAACTGATTTGACATATGATGTATTTGTTTTAAATCCAAAAGTAAATCCTCAATTTAGCTTCTCCACTTAAAGCTTCACTCAGGTGTCACATGCAACACTGTGCAGAGTCCTGCCTGCATTCCTTTATTGTGAAAGAATCCTTCATTTCCTGTGCAGAGTGATGACACTATACCCAAATATTATTCCGGCTGTGTAGAAACTGAAAGTTTCCAATAAACCCTCCAGAAATTCTCCTCATAGTTTATCTGTCACGAGCCAGGAGAGTCGGCTGACATTTTGTTATTCTTTCCATCATTTTGTTCCTAAAATAATAAACTGTAACGAACGAGCGCTTCATGTGTCACTCAGAGAAATCAGAAATATTCACGCTGTTTGCTTCTTGGAAAACTCTGACAGACCTGAGTTTATATAACCGGATTAGAAGCAGCAGAGACAATCAAACATTCCTGCTGCATGTGTTTTCTTGTTTCTACCTTGAGGCAGAATGTTTGATTATGATCAGTTTATCACAGTTCATTCACAGTCAGCTGTAACTCACTTTATTTTCATCCACTTCCCATCAGCCGCCCACAGGATGACACATGGCTTACTGTCAATGTCACTGTTCTTGGCACACAGTTTAGAAAGTTCTGTTTTTATGTTTGAGTTCAAGCTCCTTCTATCTGTTTTTGAATTTATGCTTATAGTAATTTCAGTATTTTTAAACTTGAAAAACTGTTTTTTTTATTCCCCATAATCAGTGACAGTCAGAGCCAAGGCAGTATTTCTGTCTGTCTCTCTGCACGTTTATTCATCCATCTGATTCTTTCCTGTGGATGCAACATCTTAAGAGCTCTGAGAGTTTCTACTTAAACTTTTCACCAATCTCCACTCTGATTCAAATTAGATCAAGGAGGTCAAAGGTCAAGATCACTGGGCCTCAAGTTCATAACCTGACCCTCTTCTGGTCTCCTCCAATGTCTCTTTTCTTTGTAATATCTGCAGAATAATCAGCTTCTTAGTATTATTTACATGATTAATCTCACTCCTAATGCACTCAGTTTTAGTTAATGTTTCTTTAGGAGTTTTCCTGCCTCAAATTGAGGCAGAGGTGATCCAATTCTGATCATACAAACTCAGACCTTTTTAGGGGGTCCAGGGGTATGCCCTCCCTCCCTCCTGGAAGAAAAATGTGTATATTTTAAAGGTAATAAGATCAATCTAGTGCACTTTTAGAGTGGAATTAAGAGGCTAAATCTATGAAGAATGTTTTTTCTCTTTACAGTTTGGGAATTAATTTTGAACAACAGAAAGCTTTTTTAATCTTTCCAAAATAAAACAGACCGTCACTTTGAAAAGTCATGTGACCTACATGACTATCTCTGATTTTAACTCACACTAATTTCCACTATAATATTGTCAGACCCTTTATTTCATTTTACCTTTATTCCCTCCCCTGATACTGGGATTCTTTATACATTTGTTGTTCTATTGTTTATAGATTATCTACTGTATTAAACTATCTATTTGAACAATATTTGATGTAATTTCTGGGTTGAATTCACATTTTACAATGATCAACATTGTTTATTCGTCTTTTTTTAATATATATTTTTGATAAATAAAATCAATACAACTGGGAGGTTTACTGCAACTGCAGCTTCTGAACTTCACTCTTTTGCTTCTAAAATGTTTTGTCTAAGTTTGAATTTTTACTGTCTCAAACTAAAATTGTTTGACTTTCTGTAAGGACAAAGACCTGCTTTTATTTTGAAAGAAAATGTACTGAACCATGGAAAAAGTAACTTGTTATAGATTGAAAAGGAAAGGGGCACTAAGAAGGTAAATGTTCAGAGATCTCTGTACACTGAGCTGTCTAAGTCTGAGCTGGTGGATTTATTTTATATCACTGTGGCTGCAGGGAGGCACTGCAGTGAATAAAACAAGGTTTAAGGTCAGTAACACTGTCGTCATACATTTTAACATTTTATTGTAAAATGGATTTACAGTTTTACTTGGCAGTTTTACTTGCTCTAAAGATGCTCCCTGGGTTAGTCAAGCAGCAGAGAGTGCATAGCTAGAAACCCTCATATGGATAGATACATTTATGACAATGTGTACTGAATACAGTGAAATTAGTTCAAAAGCAATTAATCCGTAGTGGGATGAATCTGAATATGAGGGTGCAGCAAGCTTAATGCTATGAAGGAGGAGGCTGGGGTGGAGGAGGTGAAGCTCTGAGCGTGGTGCATCAGCATTAGTGCAAGCATCTATTAGTGAGAAGTGCGTCATATTTAAATACACCGCTGTGTTGAGAGAAACAGCTGTGATTGGCTGTGGGGAGCTGGGAGGTGATAATTGGAATCAGCTGGCCATCAGCTGATCACAGCTGGGCGTGTTACTACCGTGTCCTGCATAAACTGAGCTTCATTTACTGAAAGGGACAAAAAAAGCATGTGAATAAGACACTAAATAGTTCTCTGTAGAACTGTCAGGCATGTTTTTGGCCAAATTTGAGGCTGAGGTATAGCACTGGTGTGGCGAGCAAACTGCCTGAGGACACCATGGTGCGAAAAGGAGGACTGGCACAACCTTGGTCATGCTCTTGATATCCTTACATATCACCAGGGTCGTGGGAAATAATCCTTGAAAAATAACTAAATTCACACCTTTAGGGTGCAGTAAGGGGGGGATGTTGCTGATAATCAGGGCTTAGGTACCGTCTGTGTGGGAAGTAGAGTTGCCACGAGTCCCTGGTCATGCTGTTGTTGGTTCTAGGGCCTGAATCACCTTCAGTTTCTTGGTGTTTTATCAGGGGTCAAAAGGCCCAGAGAGAAGAGATGCTATTGAGCTTAACCTTGGCTGGCATTTCCTGTGCTCAGCCCCCTTCAGGTCACCACACAGGTTTTCAACTGGATTCAGGTCTGGTCTTCAACTGGGCCATCCCAAAACTCTTATCTTCTCTGGTGAAGCCATTCTTTGTAGATGTGGAGAAATGCTTTGGGTCACTGTCATAGGTGAAATTCATCTTCAGATTTCTCGCTGGTACCTGAGGTAGCCAGGCTTGGGTGTTTTTCTGGCTTGCCATCCCACCCTATAGCCAGACATATCAGAGTATAAGAGGGAACATCATCATTAGGCAAATTTTAAACAAATTTTTCAGTAGATTGGTGTTTATGCCACAAACTTCCTCCATTTAAATGTCCATGTGTTGTTTTGACTTTAAGTAAAAGTGATTTTAACTCTGCTCTGTGAGCGATACTCTCTCTATTGGAGTTAATATGTTCTCTGTGCATGCCTGCTGTTCACATTTGACAGTAAATAAATGCTCTGTGTGAGCCCAAAGCTGAGCCGGCTCCAGTGGGCGCACTCCATTGGGGGGTCGGTGTCCTCCCAGGATTCCTCAATGAGTTGTGGCTGGAGAGTTTCTGTGGTCGCTCGCTCTCATAGTAAAGCCCGTGTGTGTGTTAGGGAGAGCATACACGCTGCAGTTTGTGGAGGAGGTGTCATGGTTTCCATGGAAGGTTCCTTCAGGTCACACACTGAGACGACTTTGTTTGCTGCTGTGCTGTTTTTCTTGTTTCTCCTTTTATAAAGCCATTAGAGCAAAAAGAAACACTGCAATGTAAAAAATGTTAAAGGTCATATCGCCCAGCTCTATGTTGTATCTGCATAAGTATTGAGCTGCCAGATTCTTACAAATATGATGTCTCAGTTCAAAGTTCAGGAGTCTAAGGCACAACAAACTCAAATTTAGTCTTAAACTGGATATTTGTGTGTGATTATTACTAAATATGTATTTTTGCATAGCCTTGACGCAGCATAAATGTGGAACAGGAAATGGAACAGCTGGAAATGACTACAAGAAATAGAAGCGCTTACGTAATCTGTTCACATTTGTGCTGACTCCTGTGATTTAAAAACATGAGCAGAGCTTAGTTCACTCTGTTCACCCTCCACCCCTCTTATTTTTCTGACTCACGCTGCAGAGACTCACTTCCAGTAACAAACCGTCCAGACGACTTCACAGGAACACGTTACCCACAAGGCTAACTTCCTAAACGTGAAGACTTGGCTGGTGGGACAGCAGATACTACAGAGACCTTAGAACAAATACACTGGGAGGAAATGTTTCACTGTGAAAAAAGAAGGAGTGTTAATAGCGTCACATCATCTTAGCTCTATCAAACTCACTTTTGTCAATCTTCAATCATGCATTTTTTGTCTTGACCCCTTAGGTTCAGAAAGGTCAATATGAACATGAGGTTTTGGTCTTGGGTGATGCAAATTGTGTGACATACCACTAAAAAACAAACCAGAAATGTATTGTTTTTAAATATATGTGTTCATATGTGCAAAATGTGGAACGTCAGTGTTTATGTGTAAGAAAGTTCTTGCCGGACCCACAAGGGAATAGCTCTGCTTTTGCACATGCTTCACTCATGCAAAGGACAGAAATGATAGCGTCCAATCCTCAGAGCAAGTGCAAAGTGGAAATCAGTGCAAACTGCTCTGCAAAGCAGATAGCATCCTACATGTGTCAGTCCCCCTTTGCAAGCATGCAAATAAAGGAATGTTCAGAAATTCTGCACAAAAATAAACAGTGCTTAATGCAAATGAGCCTGAGTGCAAATATCAACTAATTCAAAAGGCCAGCACTTTAGGCCCATTTCGCATCTGTAAGTATTGCCAGCAACTAATGGGATATCCCTCTGCCCAATTATTGAAGTAATAAGCTGCAGATCGGAACAACGACCAAATTTTCTCTTAGACTTTACCCAGAATTTTTTTTGCATATTATTTTTGGAGCTTTTTGCTTCCATTCAGAGAGGACAGCTGAAGAGAGGTAGGACACATGGAGAAAGAGAGTAGGGGAAGGCATGCAGCAGGTACGCATCTACACCGCGTTCCAAATTATTATGCAAATGACATTTTTGTCTTATTTTCCCAAATATAAATGGAAATGACAGAATATTTTTCAAGTCATCAGCCGTTACAGCATAATTCAAATGTTTCTGAACAAACTTCATAATGATAAGAAATCTTTTAGAAAAAAAAAACTCACAATGCACTGTTCCACATTATTAAGCACAACAGAATTTCAAAACATTTTATAGGTTGTAAAGAACCGAAAATGGTCATTTGTTGAAATTGCTGCATTTGCAGGTCATATTTACTGAAATCAAAAGCTATTTGACTCAAAAAAATCAGGCAAAGTTCCATGTTAACGTAGGAGCCCTTCTTTTATATCACCTTCACTATTCTTGAATCCACTGAACTTGTGAGTTTTTGGAGAGTTTATGCTTGAATTTCTTTGCAAGATGTCAGAATATCCTCCCAGAGCTGCTGTTTTGATGTGAACTGCCTCCCACCCTCATAGATCTTTAGCTTGAGGATGCTCCAAAGGTTCTCAGTAGGGTTGAGGTCAGGGGAGGATGGGGGCCACACCATGAGTTTCTCTCCTTTTATACCCATAGCAGCCAATGACACAGAGGGATTCTTTGCAGCATGAGATGGTGCATTGTCATGCATGAAAATTCTTTTGCTACAGAAGGCACGGTTCTTCTTTTTGTAACGTGGAAGAAAGTGTCAGTCAGAAACTCCATATTAGTTGTTGAGGTCATTTTCACACCTTCAGGGACCCTAAAGGGGTCTACCAGCCCTCTCCTCATGAATCCGGCCCAGAACATGACTCCGACCCCTCCTTGCTGACATCACACTCTTGTTGGGACATGGTGGCCATCCACCAACCATCCACTACTCCTCCATCTGGACCATCCAGGGTTGCAGGGCACTCATCAGTAAACACGACTGTTTGAAAATGAGTCTTCATGTATTTCTGGGCCCACTGCAACCGTTTCTGCTTGTGAGCATTGGTTAGGGGGGGCTGAATAGTAGGTTTATGCATGACATAAACAATACAAGCAAATACTTGTTTGCTGCTTTGTAATGGCATTTTAGGGCCAATGTTAGGGTAGGGATGCACCAATCCACCTTTTCTGGTCCCGATACCGATTCTGATACCTGGGCTATCGACCAATACCGATACTGATCCGATACCAGTGTTGTAAAAGAATAACCTGCATGCCCTACTGTAAGATAAGACTGGTAATTGTTTTGGGTAAAAGGCAAAAAGTGAGTTCATATAGATTACTGAAGTTGATATTTATATCAAATATAAAGTGTTTAAATGTTTACCAGCAGTTTGGTAAAAAGAATGCTACAGGACATACAGAAATTACTATTCAGTTGTAAACTTTTATACTCTGTAGACTGGTTATGCAGCAAAAAACAAAGAAAGTGCATCAGAGGTAACATTCCAGTACAAAACTGTATTACACAAGTGTTTTTAACCACATACAGTAAACAAAGTAACAATTCTGTGAGAAAATAGTGCAAACAATCTTGTAAAAAAGGCTTAGAGCTAGTTGCCTGGATCGCACCACGTATCGACCCTTTCCCACGATACCCGATCCAGCTTTGAGAGGCTGGATCGGGCCGATACCCGATACCAGGATCAGTATCGGTGCATCCCTACTTTAGGGCAACATGTCCTAAAATTTTCAAGAACTATCAGTGTTGCAATTTGAAAATAGCTCAGAAGAAGCTCAGTCCAGAATAAATTTCCATTACTTACTATACAGGAGCACAATGAGAAATGACGCTAGCAGGAATCTCATAGTTGTTTTGTATAACATTACTGGAGATTTTAAGTGGTCTTTAACCTATAAACCATCTTGTTTTCCTCCAGGTTACCTGCAGGAGGCATACCTGTGGTCCAAGCAGGTCCTGTCCATCATGGAGAAGTCTATGATCCTCCTACAGGATGTCACGGATGGCTCCCTGTATGAAGGAGTGGCCTACGGGACTTACACCACCCGCTCTCTGTTCCAGTACATGCACCTGGTGCAGCGCCACTTCGCCATCGGACACTTTGACCACCCGTGGCTCCTCAAACACTTCGCCTTCATGTACAGAACCATCCTACCAGGTAACTAACAGTATAGTGGAAGTAGTTACAACACACGACTGATGCTGTGATAGTAAATTCAGGTTTAGTGTCCAAAGACACATCGACGTGTGACTGTAGGAGCCAGGGATCGAACCCAAGACCTTCAGATTACAAAATGTCCGACTCTACCTATTAAGGCCATTTTCCCCCACAGTCAGGTTCCCTCTTTGGCCCAGTTTGTTGGACACATGTGAACACAAAGATCGACCCCTGTTAAGCAACAAGACTAGTAAGCTGAGATCACTGGGATGGGGTGGTCTCAGCTTGCTTTCAATGAAACCCTGGATTGGTGTGTTTGCAGTGAAAATAATGTCAACCAGAACACAGAAATGACTGACTTTTCACATTCCAGTTGAAATATCAGCTGTACAACTGAAGCTCAGCGTTAGTTTGTGCAGGATACGGTAGTCATATGCCCAGCCGTGATCAGCTGACGGCCAGCTGATCCCAGCTCCCACAGCCAATCACAGCTCTTTCTCTCATTACAACAGAGTATTTAAATATGACGTACTTCTCGTTAGTCCTTGCTTGCACTCATGCACTAATGCACCACACTGCTGCAAAGCTTAACCTCCTCCATCCCAGCCTCCTCCTTCATAGCATAAAGCTTGTTTCACCCTCATAATCAGATTCATGCTACTATGGATTAGTTGCTTTTGAACTTATTTTATTGTATTCTGTATGCATTGTAATAAATGTATCTATCCATATGGGGGTTTCTAGCTATGTGCACCCTGGAAAGTCAAAGGGACATTTTTTGAGGAGAGCCTTCAACAAGTTTATGCATCTGATAATAAAATAATAGGAATAATCATAATCATTTGTAATCCCTTAGGTTCTTCACACCCGCTTTTGGTGTTCAAGCGCTTATTAGCATTAACCCATTAAAGCCTGAAAACACAAATTATTTCCATAAAATTGTAATTCTTTGGAACTGAAATGTTTACTTTATTTTCTACTGAAATCCAAAAACTCCAAATTCCCATAAAATTTAAAATATACGTATATTCTTTGTTTCTGCTTTGATACATTAGGTGTTTTTGGTAACTGATAATCCACCTGTGGGCATTTTTATCATTTATCAGATTGTATTCAGAAAGCTTTTTTTTTTTGTAATTTATGATCATATTGATTAGATAGAGGTACCATAAAAGTATGTATCAAGTATGATACAATAAGCTTTAAGGGGTTAAAATAGCAACAATTTGCCCTTATCATCACTAGACCCTCCGCTTTTACAAGCAGCTCTCTTCTTTTACATCCTGCTGTTAGAGCTTCTCTGCTTCCACTGCTGACCGGTGTTACGGTTTAAAGAGTGACCGTGTTATTTAGTGGCCATTTGCTGCTTTTCAGATGTTAAAAGTGCAAAAAGTACTCACAGATGCCCTTTTGTTTATTTTGTCATTATAATATAATAAGAACACCCTCCTCAGAAATGTCTTTAACTTAAACTAAACAAAGAAATGTTTAGGAAGAAGGCCAAGGAGCACCAGTTAACATGGTCACACAATAAACCATAACACCAGTGAGGCTTTGAAAGCTGCTCTCATTGTTAACTTTGGTATTTTTAGAATGATGTCATACTTTTGACAAATATACTCATTTGCACTAACTTGCAGCTTTAAGTCAACCCATTATTTATTGTGTTTGTAGGTTGACTAGCTCACTGGATTTGTGGGAGAAATGCATGGCAATGTTAACCAATACGCATTAGATAAGCTGATGTAAGAGCAGCCTGATTTTGGTGTGAGTTTTGACTTTTACTAGAATCATATGAAAGTTTATGAGTCTGTTACAAACATCTGTTATTTCTTAGAAAAAAAAATATTAAGAAATCTCTGATTTTTTTGCCATTCAGCTTAGAAATTTTGAGATATAATTTTTGGTCTTTACTACTGCAGAGGCTTTATCTGTGCAGCCAGATCCCTGGCAGGTCAACTATCTGTGATTAAGTGTTTATTTATCTGTGAATAGCAGACTCATCCAGTTACTAATTATTGAAATGCTCCTTTAAAAACATCTCTTTATTAAAGTAGATGTTAAAACCTCCCGAGGCTGCCACATCACACACTCTCTCCTCCCTGAGCTGATATGGGGTATGCATGCGTGCAGTTATTCCCTTCCTGGCAGCTGAGCTCAGACCTGCAGGGATCTGCAGAGTCCTGGAAGTCTCGTCTGAAGGTCAGGGCGAGGGCAGCCACAGAGGAGGGGCCCCCAGGGTCAGACTCGGACATTTCACAGCCCCCTGCCAACAGTTTCTGTATTGTGGCAGAGCAGCAGTGCAGCACCCAGAAGGCACCTCTAATTACAGCAGCAAAGTGAGCCTCAGATCAGGAGACACAGGAGCAGCTTTCTCTCCGTCAGATGGGAAAACAGGGACAGATTATCGTTAACTGTCCCTTTAGCTGCCTTAATGATCGCTCTCCCCTCACTGGGTCTGTGTGAGTGTGTTTGTGTTTCTGCAGTCGGTTTGTGGAGAGTAAACTGTGATAAAGGTGAAAGGAACATTGGGTGGGAATAACTTTTCTTATGAAAGAATTTAAGAGTGCAAGTAGTTGTTGAAGCTGAAGCAACGAGCTATTAAAACTGAGTTAAAACACCAAGGACCTGATCCATAAAGAGTGGATTATAGCTGCTGATTGCTCCATGATTTGCTTCCCCAATCTGCTCTGTGTCAAAGTCTAATTCACAAAACATAAACGTTAATAATAGTTAGTTTTGCTCTTCAATCTATGTGCAGTTTACCCTGCACAGAGCTAAGCCCCCATGCTGATGGAGCTACACCAGAGTGACCAACACCATTGTAAGCACTACATACTGATGTGTTGGTATGCTAATGTCACCCTGCAATTCTCTACCCCGGTGGTTTTCAACCTTTTTTCCCCCTTCCACAGGTTAAGCCAAAGTCTCAAGGCACACCATATTCATATCGATACAAAATAGACTTTAAATGATGCTACAGTCAAGGCCGCCCATAAGGGAGGATAAAGGGAAGGGCTCTCTGAGTCCCAGCCAACTAGGGGATCATGGAGTTCTGCAAAACCATGGACTTAAGTTGAGCTGTGATAACCAGTATATTTAACCCCTATAATAAACACCCTTATCAAAGCAACAAAAAATAAGTTTTATCCAGGCTTTTTGTGCTTTGATTTGATATAGCTAAATATCTGAAAACCTTTAAAAATTGGGTGGCTAAAGTATGGAAAACATTTGCAAAAAAGGGGTTTAAAAAGTTTAAAAATTGTGGCCAAATTCAGAAAAAAGTTAACCTTGCAAAGCAGATGGATACGCCCATTTCCATGTTTCTCACTGGTAAATCCATCTTGTTAAGCTCCCATCTGAACACTTTGGGCCTGGTTAGTAAGTGACAGGACCAGTCAGCAACAAGGGGCAGTACTTTCAGGCATGGCAGAGTCGTGACGCAAACAAGCAGCAGCAGCAGCAAGAGGCTGGTGCAATTATGGCGGAAGATAAGTGTGGATGCTGCTAAAGCGCAAGTTTTATCAGAACTTGACGACATTTCTTTGTTAAAAGAAGAACAAAGAACAGCAGTGAGTTGTTTCTTTTCAAAAACGATAAAAGTCGAGTACTTACATGTCTATAGTCACCATGTTTCACGTTATTCCCCATAGCTGCACACGCGCAGCTCAATAGCTGCTATGTCACTTGTTTTTTTGCTTCTATTGGCCCGTAGAGATGTGACAGACAGAATGTTCATCCAATCACACTCCGTGTTTTTTTCTAAGCCTCTGCCTTTTCTCAAAAGTTTCCTGTTGAAGCTTTCCCAGATGGATGTGTGAAACAAATTCATCTGGCGTGTCAGGTTAGAAAAAGTAACAAATGGGTTAAAAATGGCTAAGAGAAGAGGCGAAAATAGATCACAATTGGCGAAAAAGTGGGAAAAAGGGACAAAAATGGGTTCAGTGTGACTGAAGGTAGTGGCAAAAACTGGTTGTAAAAGTGGTTTATTGGTTAAAAGTAGCAAAAATAAATGATTTCAACTTCTGAACCCAATAGCCAGGATGTTTGCACCAATGCTACAGATCCAGCACACATTCACTGATATCGATAAATCACAACTGGGGAGGGTCTATTCTCTGGGTTTTTCATGGGCCCAGCTAAATCTGTGGGTGGGCCTGGTCACAGTGCTTTTCATAAAGTTGCAGTGATAATTTACGGTTGTTCAAATTCCCAAGACACGCCTAGACTTGCCTCAAGACCCACTTGTGTGCCTTGTCACACCATTCAGGAACCACAGCTCTACCCAAGCACTGGACAGGACTAAGCACATTTAGAACATCAAGAACGCTAAGAGACAGCAGGCAGAAAATTTAAAAAATGTGTTTAATAGAAATAATAAATGAAAAAAAAAACCCATCATATTAATGCAAAGTTGAGAAAAAAACTAAGTCATTTAAGAAAAAAAATAGTATTAGAGTAGTAAGCCAAGAGGAGATGAACTAATGGGAATTTATGTCAGTTCCTGGTGTTCTGCTAAGAAACAGGCCTGCCAACATTTGCATGCATCAAAATACACACAGTGTGCATGCATTTCCCGGCATACGTACACTTCTCTGTCTCGGAGCCAAACAAGTGCAAAAACTCCTCCATCCTCTGCTTCAGCTGATTCAGCAGCCGTGCTTTGCATCTCCTCTGATGTCTCCTCTTGTTTCTTCTTTACATAACTGCAGAATAATCAGCTGCTGATCAATATCTGTTAACTCCAACGTGATGCTCCACATGTCAGTTGCCATGGTTTCTTGTACACTAACAGGAAATGTGGCGTTGGGGCTGTGAACTGACACAGAAATTGCACAGCCAAGAGCATTTGGGCTGAGTGATGCGGGAAGACCCACACACAAGTATGTAATGTTCAGGTCACAATGGCATTGATTTATTTTAATGCATGGTTACATTTTTGAGACGATGGCTATGGCCTCGGAAGGCCTTTAAGATTCAGGGCTATGTAAATACACATGGAGTATATTTTGTACACAAGTATAAAGCAGGTTGCACTTTCCTTCAAATTTCATTTCTGTCATGCACATATGAATTAAGAGCAGAACGATTGATGAATGCTGTCTGATTTACCTCTGGTTATATCAGTACTAGTTATGTTGAAGGTTATATTTACAGGCTTCTGTTTTTCTGATCACTGGGAAGTTTTTTGCATGAATTATCTTATTAGTTTCCAACCGGTTTAGCCTCTGTCAGCTCTGAGATTTTCAAAGTAAGATTTACCAAAAATAGCTTGAATAATCACTTAATAGTAACTGGATAGTCTATACACATATTTTTTAGAAAGAAGTGTTTAGGCCTGTTCTACTAGGATTTTGTAAATGAAAACTGTTAAAAGTGTTGTTAGTAAATGCAGCCATTTTCCCCTGTGAGGATAAACTTTTCTTGGATACGAGTGTGCAGGAGCGCTAGAAAAAAGGTTAAGAGCCACTGACTTACCTCAAAATGGCTTAAAGATCGTTTTCATCTCAGCAAACATGAAACAAATGTCATTTATAGCAGAACTGCTAGTTCCAGTTCAGTCCTTGCAAAAAATCCCTGCACAGCCTGCATTTACTTCTAGAATAAAAATGAAGAATTTATTTATCCTGTCCTGTTCAAAGAGTCTTAATTTGACAGTGTTACTTCCTTCAGTGTTTTTATGATCATTGCTGGTCGATGTGATTGACTGTGATTATACGCTATAATTTTTATTGCTGGTTTCTAAAAGCCCTCTCACCACTGTGACTGTTCTTTACATAATTACAGACGACACGGCTGTGTGAACAATTAGCGCCGGGTTTGGGACTGAGCTGGGCCACAACAGAGGGGTCTAAGACCGATTATTTTGATTTGAAGCATCACGTGCTTCAAACTGAACCTTTAAAAATCAGTTTTAAATAAAAAAAACTCAGACTTTCTATCATAACTTTATATTTTATGTTGTAAAAATACCTGCACACAGATTAGAACCTTCTATAAACTTGTGATTTTACTCTTTTTCTTTCATCTGTAGGATTTCAGAGGACTGTAGCCATCGCAGATTCAAACTACAACTGGTTCTACGGCCCAGAGAGCCAGCTGGTCTTCTTGGACCGTTATGTGTTGCGTAACGGCAGTGGAAACTGGCTGGCAGACCTGATTCATCAGAACAGGGTGATCGAGGGGCCAGGACAGGCTGGGAAAGGACAGAGATGGTGTACCCTCCACACAGAGTTCATCTGGTGAGACACTGGCTTTTATTTCACAATATCACAGATTTTTGGTTAAGATTATGCAAGTGATATTTTATTTATAGTGCCTTATAAAACCTTAATTTTACTCATAAAACATGGGTTAAAATTCCCTCTAAAAGATACCCCCAATAAACATAACCCAACAAGTAAAAGACATAAATCAGTACTGTGCTATGACTTAATCTCTCAAACTCTCAGAAATAAAACATGTGTCAAGTTGTAGGGCTGCACAATATCGGAAACTTCTCCATGATCTGATGATGCATTGCACTCATGTGACTTTAAACTGACTTTTCCAGAAGATGAGTCATGGAAGATATGAAACTTTCAATTTTTTGCTTACAACCAAAAAAGAAGCTGCATATGAAAAAAAGTGACAGTTAAAAAACTTATTTAGGATCCGTAATGAGTTAAGGCCAAATCAACCCTGGAACATTCTCTCCATTAGCTGTGTGTGATGCATTTTGTTGGCTCCAAGCAGGAAAAAGTTCCTTCTTGAGCTATTATGTTCTTGACTAGTCTATGAAGCCAAATTTCATGTTAAAGATAACGGGTATGGAAGCTTTGACCGGAAAATTCTGGGTGAAAATAACAGCTTAGTCAAAATGGTTTTTAATCATTTTTTTGATGTGACACTCCTACTGTGCAAGAATTTTCTTGTTTTGATTATATTTAGGAAAAACCTCACTGCGCGCTGATTGGTGCATGTCATTTGATTGACAGATAGCAGACTCTACCTATATGTCAACCACAGGGCTAGCTTTAGTGATAGCTTAGCTGACAGGAAGTTGAGCTCAGTGGGCGGGCTCTTGTCTGCCATTATGTTGATCCAAAGTTTGGCTGAGACAGCGATTTCAACATGGAAGCCGCCACGGATTGGCTTTAAAAGCTGTTTGTGTCCACCTATTGTAATCAAACAGCTGACGTCACACAGGCTTGGTCCAATTCTTTTTACAGTCTATGAGTGATGGGCACAGACATGGCTGGTTCCAATCATGAGGTTGCAGAAAATGGCTGCACAATGAGCCACATTTAGCAACTGGTGCTGATGAAGAACCTCTTGTCCAAGTGTTATGTTTTGTTCTGTTTTGTTTTGTTTTGTTTTTTCACCTTTTGCCACTCTGAAGTCCATAATAACCCCAGTCATTATTGCAGTTTAAAAGCACAGCTGAAACTGACATTGGTTTTCTGAGATTTTGCCCTAATTTTTGTGAAAAATAATAATAATTTGGATTGGCATGTGTCATGGTTTTTATCTACAGTTATTAATTAGCACTGTTATGTATATTTGGCAGTGTGGCTGGTCTGGGATCCCCCTGCCCTTCCACAAGCCTACAAGAAAAGCCTGAGGCAGGGAGAGAAGAGCAGGCGTCGATGCAAACAGAATGTGTGGTTAAGTTAGAAGTAGAGGAAAGGAGGAGCTGGGGTGGAGGAAGGTTGCAAAAAGCGGCTTGAAAGGGCTAGAGAAGTTCACATATGGCAGCATGAGTGCAATTAGCCAAAAGCGTGCTTGGGGTGAATCAGCTGTCCGTCAGCTGATGAGGGGTTGTGCAAGATCAGCTGATCTCAATTATATGGCAGCACTTGACACCATGGCCTGCCTGAGCTAAAGCTGTACGCTCAAATTGTCAAACTCATATAAAAGGACTCTGTAACAGCGTGTGCCCTGCACTGCCAGCACTTTATCCACTAGCTGTGGACACAGGCTCTAAATAAGTATGTAGAAATGTTGACCCCAGTTTAGCTCACTGGGTGGAGCAGGCTGCCATAAACACAGGCTGTAGTCTACCGGTTGCCAGATTGATTACCAGGCTTGGCATTGGTTGGTGCATGTCTCCAGCTATGCCATCTGAATAAAGGTAAATAAAGCCCAAAAAGTAATCGTAAAAAAACCAAGAAATGTGATAGGAGCCTGGTAGTTTGAGGCTTGTGATCTAAACCATTGAGAATTTGACCATTTGGTCTTTTTAGGTTTGACTTAGATAAATTTCTATAATCCATCTGATAAGTGTCTTCTTGTGATTTTCTACAGGTATGATCCCAACCTGATCCCCAAGCCTCCGTCAGACTTTGGCACACCTCGACTCCACTACTTCGAGGACTGGGGTGTAGTGACATATGGCAGTGCTTTACCTGCAGACACCAACCGCTCCTTCCTGTCCTTCAAGTCAGGGAAGCTGGGAGGGCGAGCGATCTACGACATCGTCCACAAGAACAAATACAAAGAGTGGATTAAAGGGTGGAGGAACTTTAATGCCGGCCATGAGCATCCTGATCAAAACTCTTTCACTTTTGCACCAAATGGAGTCCCTTTCATCACCGAGGCGTTGTACGGGCCCAAGTACACTTTACTGAACAATGCAGTGTTGTTTGGTTCAGACTCGTCAGGGAGCTGTTTCAAACCGTGGAGTGGACAGGTCACTGAAGTCTGCGACTCAAAGTGGTTAAGGTACAAGGTTGGGCTGGCTGCTGACACCCAGGGACGAGTGGAAGCAGCTCTAGAGAGGCAGGGAATGGTCTTCATCCGTGGAGAGGGAAGTTCGGCTTACTCTCCTGAGCTGAAAGTCAGAAACTTCCAGAGGAACTTGCTCCTTCTTCACCCGCAGCTCCTGCTCCTGGTGGATCACATCCACCTGGATCCAGAGAGCCCAACCAGAGCCATGAGTGCCTTCTTTCACAACACAGAGCTACCGTTCCAGGGCACAAAGATAGATGGTGTTCATGGAGCATTTGTAAGTCATGGTGAGGACAGATATAAGATGTTCTGGATGGACGACACAGGTTTCAGTCACAAAGGAGTGGCTGGTTATTGGAATTACCCTCGAGGGTACCCGTACAACGGATCGAACTATGTGAACGTCACAATGCCGTTGAGGTACCCTCACTCTAGAGTGGCATATATTTTCTTTGGACCAGGTGTTGATGTACAGAGTTTTAGTCTTCGAGGAGATGATCAGAGGGTAGATATCTACCTGGCCACCAAGGACCACACCTACACCATCTACCTGCTGACCAGTGAGGTAACCAGCAAGCCGCTGTTTGCCATGGTGCTGCAGGACCACAAGAAGATCGTCTTTGAGAAACCGGCAGCTGCAGCGGAAACATCACCAGAGGAAGTCGAGGAATATGTCAACGTAATGGACGACAATCTTCAGCATGTCAAGCCCGTCTTCCAGCAGATGGAGCGACACATCCTGGGACGGGTTCTCAACACTGCCAGCTTCCGTAAGACCGCAGAGCGCCTGCTCCAGTTCTCTGACAAGAAGAAGACAGAGGAGGTCATTGAGAGGATGTTTGCGATGTCAAAGAAGCAGGCGAAGGGTAAAGGGGGGAGGAAAGTGAACCTTGGGGAGAAGCTCTCTGAGAGTCTGCCTGATCTTTTTGCACAGATTGAAGTTAATGAGAAGAAGGAGAGACAGAGGACGTCAAAGCGTACGTACGAGGACAGTCCGGAGGAGGGAGACGCCGACTCTCGGGCCTTTATGGATTACCCAGAAGGCCGCAAAAACAGAAAAGGGGCCTTTGTGAAGGGCCGCAAATTCAAGGAGGTTCATATGGTGGCCACAGCGGGGAGCGAGGGGCTCTCCAGCACCGCCTCCTACATCAGACTCTTCCTCCTCCTCAACACCGCCACCTTCTTCCTGTTGCTGGCTGTGTTACTGACTCGATTTCAGAGGGGACGGAGCTTGCACACACAGAGATGTTTCTACACCATCCTCCTGATAGACTGCTTCATCTTACTGTACCTCTACTCCTCCTGCTCACATACACAGTGCTAACATCGGGAGCATGGGGACAGGGGGTCATCCAACCTCAGATTTAAAGGGATAGTTTGGTAGTTTTGAAGTGGGGTTGTAAGAGGTACTTGTCAGTTGAAAAGGCCTTTGCACACTGAGTCTCTTTTCCTTGTCCAAAATGGTTGCATGTTAAAAAAGAACTATGATCTTATGTTTGTGCACTAACTCTGAAACTTTCAGCTGTCATCATCCCATTCAGAACAGGTTTGATTTAATGCACGATTTTGCATCTGCCCAAGTTATCCAAATGGGTGACTGACTATCAAGAACAGTGGCTGCAGCTCCCTTTATCTCTCTCTCTCTCTCTCCATTCACACTGAAACTTTACTCCCAGCCCAGTTCAGACCAAAGATATGAGACCAGATGGGTTGGGCCAATCTGCAGCTTTCTAAATGCTGACCAGTTCTCTGTGACTAGAGAAGACGATGCATTGTTTTGTTGAACTGCTCTGATGCATATAGCACAACACATTCTGCTTACATGTGCAGCTGATGGAGGAGACAGGAGTGTTTATGGGCTTAAGTTTCCATTTGAAAAGTTTCTCTGCATGAATGAATATTCTGCTTTCAGCGATTATTTGTTGGCATTTATAGCCCATCTAAATAAGATTTCCATTTCACATTTACCTGCTTGCAGCATTCTTAAACCAGCTCCCTGAGGCTTGCTGAGCTGAATCACAGGCAACATCACCAGGTGGCTTTATTTGAACTGCACAGACTGATTCAGGCAGCTGCGACTCTCACCAACATCTCGAAGCATTGCAATCTTTGGTCTGAACTGGGCTTTAGACACCATGCTTTACCAATGTAATCTGTGGATACCGACCACCAAACATCATAGATTCAGGCCAAAATTTGAACTCACAGCCAGATAACAAAGTGTTTAAAAGTCGCTCTTTCTCTCTTCATCTTTGCACAGCGCCGTGACACACAAGCTTGTGCCCATAACCGGAATATATGAAGGTCTCTGTCAAGACACATGAACCCATTTCTGCCTTTTTCTTCAAGGGGTCAGAGAGTCATGAAATTGTCTTCGGACTCAGTGTGCAAGTTTCAGTTTCAGTGCGTGGTGTTCTAATCGTATTTAGGACCCAAAAATTCTGTCCAAAATGAACAAACTTGGTGTGCAAAGGCCTTTACAAGTGTCTCATACAACCCCATTGAAAAAAATACCTTATCATCCCTTTAATGCCATGATGTCCATAGTGAACTAAATGCACCCAAACCTCAGTCTGAGCCGGATCGTATAGCAGGGCTGCTCTTAGAGAAAAATCTTGAGATTATAAAGGATGTCTTCATTTTATGTGGTATGGTTTAGTCATCAGATAAAGTGATAACCATAGAAATGGAGATGCTTCACATTAGGGGCCCAGGCCTGGGGCCAAGTGTAGTGTTAAGGTCAACAAGTGTATCATTGTCTGCTTGTAAAAATGGCCTTGGGGTATGTTCATGTAGACTTGGGCAAGGCATTGTAAAGATAGCCATTGCCAAAGTACTTGTTAGGGGTTGACCTGGCCAATTTTCAGGGCCAATATTCAGCATTTGGCTGTTTATCCACATGGGTGATTGGCAATTGCCAATCAAATTTTTCAATCAAAAAGTGTGCTATTTTGATTTACTGACTAGTACAAATGAAAGTCAATTCTAAAGGTCTCCTGTCTCTCAAAAACATTGTCTTTGCACAGCCAAAAGTAATTTCATCATCTGAACTGAATAATTTCACTTATTTTGTAAATTTCTGTAAAGCCAAATAATTCAGATCCATGTTAAAAAGCTATTTTATAATTGTTTTAACAAATTACAGACACACAAAGGCTTTTTGTGGTCATCTAGTTTTGAGTTTTACAGTAGACAGTAGAAAATATTGGTCAACTATCATCAGCCAATCAGTTACTGAAGAGGTCTTTTTAGTTCAATCTGCAGCACCCACCAAATTGAAAAGGCTGTCTTAAACTTACTTTAGCTGATGGGGTGTGTTTGCGGCTTCATGTGTTTCTTCAGCCAGCCTAAGTGGACTCTTAACTGCAGTTTATAACACTTTAGCATTGGCTGCATTGGCTTCAGTGGTTGCCGCTTGGTTCTTTCTTAACATGACAACCTTTTTGCATGTGGTTAAGAAACCATACATTGCTCACTGTGAGACTGAACTGCTCTTCCACAACAAAGGTTTCAGCTTGTTTTTAAAGCAAATTTTATCTTTAAAGTCTGGATGTTTTTCTCTAAAAGTGGCCCTGATGCTGTAAATGATCTATGTATGGGGTGTTTTCAGGAAAACCAGCTGATTCCAAATAGGAATTAATGATTTGCCAAGATGAAACCAGACCACCTCTGATGTAAACAGCTTCTGTGGAGCTTTAGAAATCCGTCTGTGTGAAGTTTGTCCGTCGTACCTGCCTGCTATCAAAGATCTCAAGGTTAGCCACTAAAATCCAGCTGCCTCATCAGGCCTTGAGATTGTCCTGTCTATGTACTTCATTAAAATACATCTGAATGTATATATGTGAAAGCAAGATATATTTTTATGGTCTGTTTTTTACTATTTGTAAATAAAATAATTATGCATATGAGTGCATCCATTGTGTGCTGGGTCAAGTGAATACACTGCAACAAAAAAGATGAGATTTTCACATCTTTGACACACTACAGTTCACATTCTGCATTATTTAGGAATCACAAAGAAGAATTATTCAGATATCCTAAAACTTTAGCTCTATTTTTGCATGTTTTTCAGTTTAAATACTATTAGGTAATTCTCTGGATTAGCTCCAGTGCATTGTTTTCAGCCAACAGCCTTGAAACTGAAATGCAGTGCAATTCCTGCAAATCCTTGCAAATCCTTACAAATGCTCTCAATCAAAGTACATCCAATGAAAGCTCTTGTTTTTGCTACTGGAAAGCTCAAAGTGTTATTGGCAGGCTCTGACAGCATGGAACAAACAGAGCTAAAGGTAACACAATTTTAAGGTTAGGAGAAAATGCTGGGCAAGAAAGAGGCGTTAAATTGCAGCATCTAAAACCACCAAATATCACAGTCAAAAAAGTCACAATTTTACCAGCAAAACACGTATTTTCGTATGCAACTTTATTATCTTGGAGTTTAACCCATTATGACCTACAATAGAACAAGTCTGCCAGAGCATATCTTTACATTTTTATACACTGTAGTGCCATTTTTTGAGTATTTGAATTGGCCATACATCAATACAACCCTTAGAACCCAAATTTGAATGATATGTATGTGATAAGCAGTGTTAATTTTGTCGACTAAGACTATGACTAAAACTATTTGTCAACAGCCTTTTTTTCCATGACAAAAATTAGACTTAGACTAACAAAAATAGATCTGTGATGACTAAAACTGACAACAACTAAGTCTAGTTTTCGCCAAGATGACAAAAATTAGTCTTAAATGTAATGTAGTCTTTGTCGGACATTCAAAATCCATAATATGTCTCCACTGTGGGTAAATCTGTCAAAAAACAATGCAGCTGTATCTATTCTGCCTCTCAGCTGTAGAAAGCAGGGACCCCAGGTATGGCAGAGTGCAGAAAACACACTACCATGATTTGGTACCAGATTAAGGCAAGAAAATAAATGCTTGGACTAAAAGTAAAGACTAAAATGTGAGGACTTTTTATGGACTAAAACTAGACTAAAATATTTTGAGTTTTTGTCAAATAAAACTAGACTAAAACTAGACTAAAACTAAAAAGGGTAGAAATGACTAAAATGTGACTAAAACTAAAATGCATTTCATTTAAAGACTAAAACCAAGACTAAAATAAAAAATAGCTGGCAAAATTAACACTGGTGATAATCCATAGTAACATATTAAATTCCTCAAAGGTGCAAAAAAACAAGAAAAATGAAAAGCACTTTTAAAAAAAATATATATTTTCCTAAATACAGAGATGTCATAGCTGTATCCCTTTAAATTTTGATTGTAAAAAAGTTGCAAAAGATCAATTCAAACCACAAAAAAATGTTTTTGAGTATGTTCATAACTTTATTTTTGAAATACACTCATTTTTCTAAAATGTGGCAAAAATGAAAATAAAATGAAATTGTTCTCAGTTTGCAAAAAGACAGCATCTTTTTAAAGTAGTAGTGCAATTAAATCTAAAAGCTGCCAGATACTTTTGAGCACACGTGTTTGCAGAAGACCATGTTGAAACAATAAGTGCAACTCGTGACCTGCAAGAAAACAACACAAATATAGCCCAGATTATATTATAATGTTTTTGATGTGTGAGCTTTGACTACATTTATGCAAAAGAAGGAAGGATATTTCTAGGTCATGAACTGAGGGCCGGACATTCTCCTTCAGGATTTTCTGGTAGAGAGCAGAATTCATGGTTCCATTAATTACAGCAGGTGGTCCAAGTCCAGAAGCAGCAAAGCAGCTCAAGACCGTCACAGTACCACCATCGTGTTTGACTGTTGGTATGATGTTCCTTTGATGGCATCAAAAGTTAGTTTTACTCCAGACGTAACAGGACACACACTTTCCAAAATGTTCCGTTTTTGTTTTGTCAATCCACAGAATATTTTCCCATAAGTCCTGGGCATCATCAAGAGGTCTTAGGAGAACATGAGACAAGCTTTTGTATTCTCTTCGGTCAGTGGCTTTGGCCTTGGAGCTTTTCCACGGGTGCCACTTTTGCCCAGTCTCTTTCTTATTGTTGAATCATGACCTCTGACCTTAACTGACACCAGTGAGGCCTGAAGGGCTTTAGATTTTGTTCTGAGTTCTTCTGTGACCTCCTGGATGTGTCGTCGATGTGCTCTTGGAGTCATTTTGGTAGACCGGCCTCTCTAGGGAAGGTTCATCACAATTCCAAGTTTTCTCAATTTGTGGATAATGGCTCTCACTGTGGTTCACTGGGGTCCCAAAGCCTTAGAAATGGCTCTGTAACCCTTTACAGACCGATAGATGAATTTCTTTAGATCTACGCCACTTTGTCAGACAGGTTCTATTGAAGGGATTTCTAGATTCAACAGGTCTGGCAGTAATCAGGATTGGGTGTCGCTGGAGAGACTGTGTCAGCTTTCCAAAAAAATGTGGTTAATCACAGTTAATTTAGAATTTAACAAGGGGAGCAAATACTTTTTCACATAGGCTCAGCTAGGTCTGGATGACTTCTTTTCCTTAATAAATGAAATCATTGTTTAAATATGCATTTTGTATTTACTCAGATTATCTTTGTTTTATTTTAAAATTTGTTTGATGATGTGAAACATTTAAGTTTGACAAATATGAAAAGTAATAAGAAAACAAGAAGGGGGGCTGCTTTTAGGGAGTGTTTGGCCTCTATGCCAACCCGCCCTGGTCTCCCCTTATTTACAGAGGCTGAACGAGCACAGATGAATATCTGCAGGGTTTGTTTATAAATGATTGATTTCAGCCACATCTGTTGTGAGTCTAGACGTCGACTCCTCCTCGTCCTTCAAACCTCTCATGCATCATGGGGCCTCAGAGCCATCTTATTCAAGGCCCCATGTAGTCAAAACTCTGAATACAGATTATAAACAGCAGTCAGAGACACTCATGCAAAGAACATGACAGGGATATGAGCTGAATTTGATCATAACTAATAAACTCATCATTACAGCTCTTTGTCTGGCTCTGATCACTCTTATTGGTCGATTTTTTTAATGTAACTGAGATGGTCTGTGGCCTTTCTTTGACTCTGTGACATTTCTCTGCAGTCAAACACCAGCAAGGGAGTCAAATGAACTAATATTTTTCCTTTCCTCTCCTCATAAAAATGCCAGGAGTTGTTTTGGTATGATTTAGCTGATAATCACCTCCAGATGTGCTCTCTTATATAAGTAGTGACCTCTGTGTCTGACCTCAGAGCTGATGGAAGTATTTACCACTGTATTTTCTTCTAAACTCTAAAAAATGAAACCTCAACCTGACATACAGGCCGAGCTTTGGGTTGAATTTTAAAAACATAAACCTCAAAATGATCTTGGTCATATTTGTTGTGTTGAAGCCTCGTTTGAATCTGTAAGGAGGAGAAATGCTGCCACCTGCTGGACGTGGCTGTCAAAAAAAACACTGACACATTATTTCAGGAATTTATCATCAAAAATACATGTTTAAATATATATATATATATATATATATATATATATATATATATATATATTTATTTATTCATTTTAAATACAGTTTTAGTCTGGCTTTGTTTTTAGATAAGCACTTTAGTAATATTTTCATTAAATTTAAGTGGAAACTGATTGTTTATTGTTCTTTTTTAAGGAATTATTTACCATCTTAAAAACATTATTTATTTAAACAATGTTTATTTGACATTTTTAAAATAAAACTAAGGAATAAAGGTGTTTTTTTTATAAAACAAAATTTAAAGACATATTTTATGAGCTTATTTAGTTCTAAATACATTAATGTATAATTTCATCTAAAAGCTCATCCCACTTTGACTCACAGTAGCATAGTGGTGTCATCCACGTATCTCGTTTAACCTTTATGTTGTTTTGGTTAAAAAAAAAAAATTAAATAATAAAAATGAATCCATTTAATCCAGTAAACCTAAAATAACTTGGATTGTTCCCTACCACCACAACCTTGGAAAAGACCTTTCATGATGGAAGAAATGATGGTAAAATGTTCATTGTTTCTTGTCTTGGCTGGTCAAATATAACGCACACTGAAAAAAGTACAACAATGCTGTTGTTGGATTGATGTATTTTTTGTTTTATAACAGCCTAAAATTATTGATTTGCTCATTAAATCTAAATCCTCTAAATTATCTTAATGGTTGAGCCCATATTTTTTTATTTAAACTGGCAGCTGGACACCAAATTAAATTCTGTCATTGGATCAATGTATTTTTATTGCATTAAGCCTGCTTTGCGCATTCATAACAACATCCCGTAGGTCCTGAGTGGATTAAAGAAACACTTGATGCAACAGCAGCCGTCACTTTCTAACCGGCTCTCCCTCAGCACAGGCATCCAGCGAACCGACTTCGACTGAGAAGAAAGTGCCAAGTTGGTAACGGAAAGGAAAAACATAAGCTTTGTGTGCAGTTGAATTAATCCAAATATAATTTATCCTTAGCCTTCATGGCGCCCTCTAAGAGACTGCGCTTACTGCTGAGGTTTATCTTACAAATATGACAGCCCAAGTTCAGAGACTGTCAGCTTCTCGTTTTCGGAGATGCTCTTGTTCTTACATGGTTGAAATTTCACTGCAGTATTTTAAAGGGGACTTAATATGCAAAAATCACTTTTTCAGGTTTTTCTAACAAAAATATGTGAACTCTCTTGATCCTCCTCTCAGTTCCTAGGAGAGATGCTTGATAGCTCAGTGGGTGACCCTGCTGACTTTTGACTAGGAGATTGATGGTTTAAATCCCAGTCATGTCCTGAACTTTGGATAAAAGTGCCTGAAACATTAAGAGAGCGCTACCCATTCCATTCCAAGAATCCTATACTACTGTTTTTTCAGCAATAAACTTCACAGGCATGTTTTGTGGACCTCTGAGACCAATATAAACTTGTCTTAAAGGACAAAATTTCCTCAGATTCTCTAAATCGTTTGATGATATTATAGGCTGTAGTTGGTGGGATATTCAAAGTCTGTAGTTTTGAATCGTGGAAAGTTTTTCTGAATTTGTTCCAAAATTTTTAGATTTTTTATTTTTTATTTTTTTGCAGGCTGGTGAACCTCTGCCCATCTCTACTGTTGAGAGACTCTACTTCTCTAAAATGCTCCTGTTGTACCCAGTCATGGCACTGACCTGTTGACAATTAACCTAATTAGTTGCAAAAAAAAACCCTCCTACAGCTGTTTTTCAATAGAAATATTATTGTTGCTACCATAACATTAAAAAAAGAGCGAATATTTTTCATAAATGGTAAAACATCTCAGTTTTACGCGAAAGGTCCCTGACTCAAAACCAGGCAGAAACAGACTGCTGTGCCTTTTCATGGGGCTTTTTCCTTGGGAAAGGACGTTTGGGGTCCATTGGACACACAGAAAGAAACAGCTCACACTGCTGAAGCAGCAGCACCCTCTTCTCTAAGAACATTTGGGGGGGAAATGCTTACAGCACCTGGTATTCCCAGGCAGTCTCCCATCCAAGTACTAACCAGGCCCGACCCTGCTTAGCTTCCGAGATCAGACGAGGGTGTTCAGGGTGGTATGGCCATAAGCGGCAGTCGGATGCACAGCTGATCCATTTAAAGAACTGGCAGTCTGTGAGCTCAGCTTGGAACTCTAGTGATGACAGGTAGAGGCTAAACTGCTGACAGATGGCACAAGACTCCCCGTTGGGGAAACAAACCCTGGTCTTCCACGTGACAGGTGGAGCTACAGTCCACTATACTAACGAGAACTCACGCATGCAGTACCACTCGTTGCCCGCCCAGGCTCAGATGGGTGTTTTAGTGTGTAGCAGCAGCAATGCATAGACATCCAGAGGCCAGCATGGGCGACGATGGTATCCAATGGACTACAAGCAGCAGCTCCAGTGCCTAATACCCGCCTGCTGCACAGTTCACAAAGCACAATAGGTCACCAGAGTCACAGCCAGTGTTTAAGGTTTCAAGTCTCCAAATGTTGGGATGAGGTCATTGGGGTGTTATGTGGGCAGAATCACGCGCCTAGTGTGCATCAAGTACAAAGCCAGTTTCCGTAGTGTAGTGGTTATCACGTTCGCCTCACACGTGAAAGGTCCCCAGCTGGAAACACCATCCATGCTCTTGGACTTCATGACTGAACTCTACGTGCACTCCGTCAACCCATCACATGGACCACATGGCCTGCTCCTGGAGATTGTCTTTTGCCTCATGGACTTGGGCTTCATGTGAAAGCAATAGTCAGGGACTACCAGTTTCCCTCAGCCTGTCCATTTCTAATCTTTTTGTCTGTTTGATCTTCCCTCTCTTGTCCTTTTCTTATTGTCCCAATCCTTTTTGATCTCGGAAGCTAAGCAAGGTCGGGCCTGGTTAGTACTTAGATGGGACAACGCCTGGGAATACCAGGTGCTGTAAGCATTTTTACCCCCAAATGTTCTTCTAGAAGAAGGTGCTGCTGCTTCAGCAGTGTGTCAGCATTGTGGTTGCTAACATGTCGAAAAGACCGAGACTATGCAGTTGTGAGTTTTAAAAATGAAAATTACTTAAGGCGCAAGGGCTACAGACACATCCAGATGCGTTTTTATGATTTCTTGATTCAGGAAACTTGAAAAAGGATGGCTCAACCCCTGAAGTTGCCGCGATGGCGGTAGCTGCAAGTGTTGCTAGCATCACAGGAGAAGATGCTACTTATCCACCACATGAACCACCAAGTCCATCATTATGTTTACAGACTGATAAACCCTCAGCCGTGTCATAAGTCTATGAGAGGCAAGCAGCTTCACTGTGTCAAAAGTTTGCCAGTCATCAAAATTTCAGTCAAGTCTCATAGCCAGCGGACTTCTGTGGGGACGAAAGCTTGCCATGTATACTTCTGAAAGGTAGGCTCCTTTTTACTGCGTGTGTATGTGTGTGTGTTTGTGCCCGTGCCTGTGTGTGTGTGTGTGTGCTTTACGTTGAAGAGATTTGCTTTGGAACTGCTGATTGCTTGTAGACTGAAATGAGTTTGTTTGGATTACAGTTGTTGTTTGTGCCCCTGCTCCTGTTGCACATTAATTTTAATGAGATTATTAGTTATTATACACAGTTATATACTGTGCACAGCTGCAAAAGGCCCTCTTGTTGACTCAGACTGACTATAACATTGTTGACAATTTAAGCAGACTTGCTTTGCAAAAGCCTGTTTGCGTTCTTGTGCGTGGTGTTGTGTTGTTACACCTGCAATGGGACAGACATAATATCTTCATTAAACCACGTGATGTTTAGGTGAACATTTCTGTTGTTGATGTTTTGACTCAAGAATGCGCCTGTGTAGGTGAGTCTCTGTCTATGGGGCTGAATTGACAGCTGCCACAGCATGTATAAGAGCTGGTTATGCAAAAATACAGTTTTCAGGTATTCTAGATTAATGCCCCAGTGTAAAATATCAACTCATGGATATACTGCTTTACTAATCTCCTTATCTAACGCCTTAGTTCAGGAAACCAGTGAGACCATGCTGGAGGACCAAGGGGGCCATGCCGATCCTGTCCCAGGCCCTTCCTTCACCCACGTCTCCCACCGTCAAAACAGAAACACCGACTTTGATGGACACAGGTCGTTCAAACTACTCGCCTACTATCCCCCACACACAGACTTCATGGTTTAAAACAGACATTTACCTTTTGGCTTAAATTGATTTAATGAGTATTATAAAATTCTGTTTTTATTGAGCAGTTGTATTAAAAACATAAGACCTAGGGAAAATCCTAACTAATCATAAATTAAGCACATTCAACTGTTGATTTCTTGTATTACATTTCAGTGTATCATTTAGGGTCATGTGTATTATCATAATTAATAAATTAACATGAGATATTGTCTCTGGTGAGACCTTGATTCAAACCTGCATCTGTCAGAAAAGCCTCCTAGTCCCCTTCTTCAGCTGTCTGCATCTGAGGCTGTGTACTTGATGCCCGCTAGCACCCCAGTGACTCTCTGAATGTCCTGGAACGACCCAGTCAGAGCCCAGACTTGAACCTGGTTGAACATCTCTGGAGAGATCTGAAAATGGCTGAGCACTGACGCTCCACATCCAACCTGAAGGAGCTTGAGAGGTTCTGCAAAGAAGAAAGGGAGAAACTGCCCAAGAATACAGTAGGTGTGCCAAGATTGTAGCATCATACTCAAACAGACTCGAGGCTGTAATCGCTGCTAAAGGAGCTTCAACAAAGAGCTGAGCAAAGGCTGTGAATACTTATGTACATGTTTTATTTTTGTTCTTTATTTTTTAACAAATTTGCAAAAATTCCAAACAAACTTTTTCACTCAGTCATTATGGGGTGTTGAATTTTGAGGCAAAAAAAAAATCCATAAAGGAACAAGACTGTAACATAAATTGTGTAAAAGTGAATACTTTGTGGATGCACTGTAGACGACACAGTTTTGTATGACATCAGCCTTGATTTCAGAAAAAACATGTTTTTCATGATTTCAGTCGATGGTACTACATTTTCCACAATCCTAGAGTGTCACAGAAATGTCTCTGATTGGCTGATCCTGCCTTTTAATGCCAAACATTTGCGATTTGTCCAGATCTGCTAATGAATCTCATGTTTTTTTTACTCACAAAAGATGTTTTAATGGAGAAATAAAGATATAAGGTAATGTGGAAGACAGAAGCAATGACATTCATGTCCCGGTGGTTACTGATGGCACCGGATCAGCCAGTAGAGATTTTTCCAAAATTCAGTTGCAGTGGACACTTTCAGCCTGTAGAGGGCAGTCACTGTGCACATTTTAACACTAAAAGTAGAATTTAAACACTTTCCACTAAAATGTCAACCTGTCAACAGTACTACTACCCATAAACATGTCTATATATGACTACAGAGGTCTGAGATTTAAATGAACAGTACAGTAAATGAATACATGAACAGTACAGTAAATGAATACATGAACAGTACAGTAAATGAATACATGAACGGTAAAACTGATTAAATGAATGATACATATCTCATATAAAGAGGCTGAAGATTACAGAGTAAAATACCAAACAAATACCGTAAAACACCAAATAATTGCCAGGTCCCAATTAACCACCGGATGTAGCAGTACATTTTTGACAAATAAACGCCTGTTCCAAATAAATGCCGGGTGTCATTTAGTTACAGCTCCGATATGTGACTGAGAAGAGATGAGAACCGTATAGAATCAACTCCCAACTCCCCCCTCACTTCCTGTTCTTCTCCCTGTTTGAGCTCCGTAGCTCCGCCCCTTTCTTTACGTGCCTCCTAACGGGTGAGAATGTCCGCTCAATCGTATACTCACGGTGGCGGAGCGCTCGTGGAGTGATTCCGCTCTGCTTTTCCACTGAAATCAACGGCCGAATCACAGGCAAGAAAACACTTCATCTCATCATGAACAAATTCTTCACAGGACCGAACACTGCCGTTATTCCACCATCGAATCAACTTCTCACTGAACTGAGATACGGAAGCTACAGCGGCCAATAGGAATGCTCCCTCTGACCTGAGCCTGATTGGCTGCGAGTACTAGCCTCCTCATTGGCTAGGGCACCCCCGTCCCTTGCTCGTTTTCTCAAGTGAGATAGCAGCGCCATGCCTCGGTGCAGCCAAAAAACGAAAAATACGACATTAACTTTAAACTATCTGTCGTCAGCTTTGTGTTTGTTTAGTTCCTTACCAGGATTTAAAGTGTTTAGAGAGTGCTGAGTTGACAGAAGAGGACAAAAGTATAACTATGGTACTGTAATCTTGTCTTAAAAATGTAAAGGTGATATTCATACTGGTGTAAATAAATAGTTTGATTAAATTTACCATATTTTTTCCAATTTTTGCTAGGCAAGATTTTTGTGAGAAAGGAATTAAACGCCTGTTCTAAATAGCTGCCTGGTCTGCTCAGTGATTGAGACAAATAAACGCCCGGGCTATTATTTGGTGTTTTACGGTTCAACAGCTGCACATATCTTACAAATCCTTCAACAAGGTGAGCTGCAGTTATGTCACATGTCACAAAGATTTTTTATGTGTGAAACACAGTAAACAAAAATTACTAAGACTTTTTTTAAACTTATTCTCCCATCTCTTTGGGACTGAAAAGTGAAACAAAATCCTGAGGAAAAAAAACTCTAAAATATTCACATATTTACAAAAACATCCATGAACTTCTTTTAATGGGCTGAATTTATGCCGTTATTCAGAGCAGTTCCTGTCTGCTGCAGTGACACAGAGGATGGAGAGGAGTATTAAAATCCAGTACTGACACGGTACTGGTACCTCGATACTTCATCTCGATACCCCGCCACCTCAATGCGACTTCCTGTCACCCTAAATAAAAGGTACGCCCTCCACTTTTCTTATCCAGCCTTCCCCAAACATCTTTTAAAGATACTCCTGTGAATCATCTACGATACCCTGAAAGCTTTAATTCTCCCACCAACTTTCAGCACACTCTCTGTCTCTCAGAAGCATCGACTCAGGCAACAAGGCACCGGCGAGACCGCCCATAAGAGGGGCTAAAGGGAGAGCCTTCTAAGGCCCAGCCAAACTGGGGGCCAATGGAGTCAGTAAAATGTTGGTCCATTATAAAGTTAAACTGATCATTTTTTACCTCAGTAATAACCACTGTAGTTAAAGTACGAAGTGTATGCACTGATATATCAATAAATCAGAACTGGGGAGGTCCCATTCTCTGGGTTTGTCAGGAGCCCAGCCTATCTGAGGCTTTAGGCCCTAATTTTTCACAGTATCTAAGACTGAAATGACATCGAAACTTTTTGGCTCTGGATTTCACAGATATTTTAAAAATGCTTGAGGTGAAGCTCCCTCTTGTTTCTTAAATGAATATTTACAGGTCATATAAAGACATTTTAAAAATCCTCTTTAGATGTGTAGTCCAGGTGAAGTGTTCTGTGGTCTGATGCAAATATGACGTAAAGAAATAAAAAACTTTAACTATGAAGAAGACAGATTCTTGAAAAAAAAAAAAGGATAAGAAGCTCAAAACTTCAATGTTTGATAAGTCTGACAATGTGTCTCTGAGAGGACCCCCTGTGGTCCCCACATATACCCACAATGTCCAACGTCTCCATCGCCTTCACTGAGACAGCAGGCAGTCATCAGTAGTCCTGGGAATCTGTCTAGTTTGGACCTGGAGAGAGAAATCAGAAAACCACTCTTTAAACCAGTAAAATCACTGATAGCTTTTTACTAACGACATCATGCCAAACAGTCTTCATCCTCCATTAAATACAGATGTGTGCAGTACCTTATAGTAGCAGTAGAGAGCAGTGTCGTACATCAGCAGACCACCAATCAGGACGACACATCTGATGATCAGGTCTATCAGAGGGGCTGAAACAGATTTAAATCATCACATTTGATCAGAAGACTCACACAAAGTCACCTTGAAACCTTCAAACCACTGAATCAAAGCAAAGTTATTTTTTATGAAGCTTTCAACAGGAATTTTTTAAACCTAGAAGTCACCTTCATTTATCTCAGCACCATTAAGAACAGGGACATTTTTGAAATCTGATAGGTATTTAGTAAATATGTTCATCAGGGATGTCCTGGTCAGGACCTCAAGTATTGGATCAGAGCTGATTTTAGTGTTTTTAACTGATCGAGGTCCTGAGCTGACTTCTCCACCCCGATTATTTATCAGCTGTCCCAAACTCAGAACACTAGGGTGCATTAGCAACCCTATGGCTAAAATATCGGCAGTGTGGAGGAGTTTGAACTGAAGAGGTTTTAATGTGACTAGAATAATAACGACCTTTTATTTTCCTCTGTGATAATTTAATATTTAGTAACATGTCAGCAGAAATAAGTGAAGACCTTTCTCAGTGACAGTCAGGTGTCAGATGTTCACTGTTTGACCCAGATTATCTGAGAAGTTACCTCCGACAGCGAGAGAGAGAGTCTGGCTCTCTGAGGAGAAGTTATGGGAAAAAACATGGAGGTGATAAACACAGCTGTACCGCCCTCCGTGGCTCTGGTCTGCAGGAGGAAACAGGAAATGGGCAGAATGGCTGACGGCTGTCAGGGTGTAGCTCTGTGTTGTGACGGAGTCAGAGAAGAGGAGCTGGAAATATCCTCCTTCATACTGAGGTTTGATGGAGCATGTGATGTTGAAGCTATAGCCAATGAGGGCCTGGTAGCCCTGCGGCGTGGCCTCAGAGACCCCGTCAGTGGAGGAAGAGAAGGCGATGGTTGGCTTTACCAGCAAATCTGGAGACACAGAAGGACATAATCAGCAGACAGCAGACGACAGAAGACAGAAACACTGAAGGTCAGATTTAAACATGAAACTATGAAGTACAGAACAGAGTAGAGCAGGGGTTCTCAAACTTTTCAAGACATAACCCCCAAAACAAAAGGCGCCAGAGACCGGGGACCCCCACTGTACCTGAGGCTGGTTGAACACATGGGGTGAACATTCAAGAACAGTCGTGTGGAGACAAGGCCGACCATAAAGAGGGATAAAGGGGAGAACTTTGTGATGCCCCGCCAAACTGGGGGCCCATGAAAGCCAGCAAAATCATGGTCCATTATAAAGTAAACTGATCTTTTTTTTTTTACCTCAATAACAACCACTATTATTAAAGTAAAAAAAATGTACTATTTATTTATTTTTTGCAATAGTATATTGCCCTCTAAAAAATGTAAATCCCTCTCCTTAAATATTTTTAACCCAGAATTATAATGGGTTAAAAATGGTTAAAATGGCTAAAATTGTCCGAAAATGTGGTGTGATGGGATTTTAAAAGTAGCACAAATTAAAAGTCATTAAAAGTTTCAAAATATAGGCAAAAAGCAGACAGTGGGTTAAAATGGCAAACATGGTTGGAAAGGGTGGTAAAAGGGGTTAACAGTGGCAATACTGGCTCAAAAGTGGCAGAAATTGATGGACAGGGTGGTGAAATGGGGATAAAGAGTGGGAACATTTTGTTTAAACTATCAAAAATGGGTTAACTGAGGCAGAAACAATGATCGAGAGGGGACAGAATGGGTAAAACTGGCAAAAATGGGCATAAAAATAGTGCTATTTTTTCAAAATTGGCAAAAATTGACATAAAAAATTGTTATATTTTATTTAAGTTGGGAAAAATGGGCATAGAAAGTGCTGGAAAGGGTATATAGTGGCAATGGGCAGAAAGTGGCAGAAATTGTTTTCAAAGTGGCAAAAACAAGAAAAAAGTGGTGAAAAGGGTTTTAAATGTGATAAAAGTGTCTTTAAAGTGGAAAAGTTTGCAGAAGAGGGAGTGAAATTGGAATAAATAGGCAAAAATGTGTTAAGAGCGTGAAAATTGGTGGGAAAAAGTCATATAAAATGGGTTAAAATGGTGGGAAAAGTTGTTAAAAAGAGGCACAAATAATACTTTAATAGTAATAATTGATATCATCAATAAACATTGATGTTACTTTGATTTTAGCATGAATCTCACCAAAAGGCTTAATTTTACTTTACATACATAACTAATTTTGCATGTCTTTATAAAAATGGGTAAAATACAGTTTAAAATCATTCAAAGAATATTCTCAATTTTCTAACCGCATGTAAGAGTGCAGCGACCTTTGACCTCCAAACTCTAAAATAGAATGAGTTCATCATTTAACATTCAGAGTTTTCTATTCTGCTGTCTGGTGTGTTTATGATGTGAGAACAGAGGAGCTCAGTTTAACTGTTCTGATGTAATTGTTTGATTTTTGACCACAGATTTAGAGATTTAGCTTGAAAACTGGGATTTGTGTTCAGTGTTTTGAGAAAAGGGAGGAAGAGTTTGAGAAATTTGTCTGGGATATTGTGAGATTCAGATTCAGAAAACTTAATGTCTGTCGTTTGACAGAAAATTGCCTTAGGCGTGGCTCAACATACAGTCCAACATACATCCAAAACATGAGATATAAAACACGACATTCCTAGAAACAGTTTAAAAAGTGGCATATGCAATTAAGTTAGAACAAAAAGATAAACAGATAAACTTAAAGCTCTTTGTGCAAATATGCCTCATAGGAGTAGTGATAACAGCAGCTGTCGGGGTAATATTTATTGTTTAAGATGTTCATAGCAGTAGGAATAAAAGAATTTCAGCAACTAATTTTCTTGGCTAGAGGGACTTTATAGCGACGACCTGATGGTAAAAGCTGAAAAGATTCATGTAGTGGGTGTGTTTGGTCTGCTGTGATGTGGTTGGCTTTCCTTCTAGCTGCTTGGGTTTAATTTTCTCCAATTATTTTACTTGCTCGGTTAACGATCCGGGAAAGCTTTGATTTGTTTTTAACTGACATGAAATTGAACCAGGACGTAATATTGAAGGTGAGTACTGATTCTATGAGAGATTTGTAAACAGCTGTTAAGATGTCCTTCCTAACATTGAACCCCCTGAGTTTCCTCAGCAGATAGAGACGTTGTGCCTTCTTGTACACTGAGTCTGTGTGGTGGGAAAATGTCATTGTCCTGTCTATGTCTATGCCCAGGCACTTAAAGGTCCCCACCTGCTCCGCTGCCTGCCCGTTCAGTTTCAGGGATTTAAAGAGGGGTTGGGAGGTTTTAGCCTCCCTCCGCAGCACAGCTCCTTGGTCTTTGAGATGTTGAGCTCCAAGGAGCCCTACTTTATCTGGACCATGAGAGTGTCAACCTGCTGGTGGTATGCCAACAAGGAGTCCTTATTCTTAATCTGGGCAACCAGGGCCATATCATCTGCATACTTAAAAAGGGAAAGGTCATTGTCTTTGCAGGTTATATTGTTTGTGTAAATAGAAAATAAAACTGGAGATAAAACACAACTCTGGGGGACTCCAGTGTTTGAAATCAAGTTTTTGGATTTAAAACCATTCACCAGACGTGTTGGGGCCTATTGTACAGGAAGTCTTTAATCCATAGGACCAGAGATGGGTTGACATGTCACTCCAGAAGGCGGCTGCAGAGGGTGTGAGAGTCAACTGTGTTAAAAGCTAAAATAAAAGCCGTAAATAAAATCCTTGTGTGGGGGTGTGGGGAGTCCAGGTGCTTGCATACAGTGTCCAGGAGCGTTAGACAAGCATTCTCCACCCCCCGCTTCACTCTGTAAGCAATCTGGAGTGGGTCAAGCTCATCTGCCACCATAGCGGTAAGATGACCACCTACCACCCTCTCCATGCACTTACACAGTATGGATGTAAGGGCTACTGGTCTGATGTCCTTTACCTCCCTGTAGAAACTGTAACTGCTGTGCTTTAACTGATGTTTCTTGTATGTATCCCAGCTTTTAAGTGAGTCCCCCTGTGTTAGATGTGTTTAGAAGTCTTGTTGCTCTGGTTTAGATAAAGGTGTAATGGTTCATGTTCCACACTGACACATCTACATACAGGTACCCATAAACCTCATGCATTCAGGTTTTTTCTTTTTGTTATTTTGGTGTTTGTTACTGTGTGTATGCTCCTTATCATTACATCAGTAATACCAAATTCAGATGTGATGTTTAGTATTACCTGAGCAGATCACCTCAAGGCCCACGCCGCTATCAAAGGGTCCCTGATCTAAACACTCAAACAGAGAAGATGCTGTCTGGACACAGGAGGGCTCAATGTGCCACGTTGGTCTTGTATTATTTTGCTTCACTGCTCTTGTTGAAACAGCAGAACCACATTTCAGCATGTTACACACTACAGCTGCAGACCCCTGGTCCCACTCAGAGTCAAATAAAGGTTGCCACTCGTCCATGTGTTTAATCTCCAGTGATCCTGCACACCGGCTGGGCTCTCCCACCAACCTGATGTAATCTGGATCTAAACATGGACGAGAACAGAATTATTAAAGGAAGTGAACTAGTGGGTCAAATCAAAGCTGAGTCTGCTCTCTTACTTTCACAGGAGAGTCCAGCAGCTCTACCAGGTGAGCAGGTGTGTCTAGGTGAACCAGATCCTCCACAGTCCAGGAGAGCAGACTCGTTACCTTCACACTGGAAGTCTCTGGTCCAGAATGGAGCCTCCACTTCTCCAAACATTGTCCCCTGGATGACTAAGGGAGCCCCACAGCCAATCTCTCTACAGACCACCTGAGCACCCTGCAGGTCCAAGTCCTCTTCACACACTGGGGACCAGATCTGGTCAGACCTCACCTCCAGTCTGCCTGAACAGCGATCAGTATCATTCACCAGTCTGACAGAGTCTGAGGATATTTCAGGAGAGAGAGAGAGACAAAATGAGCTGATTTAAGGTGTTTTTTTTTTATTTATAACTCACAGGAATCACTTCTTTCATCTGGATTCATTTCCAGTTATATTACAAAACTGCACAGACTTTGTATTTCTTGTTAAAAGTATTTGTTTGTAGTTTTATTCTGATTTTGTGAGTGGGTATGTCTAGTAAAGAGTGTTTCACACTAAACAGATGTTGGAAAAAGGCCTTTAATTTACTCTAACTCATAGTATAGTAGTATGTGTTGATATACCTTACATTCATACAGAAATTAGATTTTTCCAAAGACCACCTGAAGACAAACGCACCAGCTGCCACTGCTTTAAGCTCATTTACTGTCTGTTATCAGATCAGATGTCAGTATGGTTGTTTAAAGGTGTCTGCTTTGACTCGTAGTAATGTTTGATGGAGAATGATGATATAACATGCTCAATTAAAATGTTTCTTTTTCTTTTTTCAAAGCCCAGCATCTCTACCCTTCCTAACTTCTCCACTTCTCCACCTGCAATTTCCACCTACAACGGCCATGCTGTGCTCTGCAGCACCACGGTTTTACTCCAACTGAAGGCGAGCAACCTTAAAGGGGACATATTTTACCCTTTTAAGACAAGTTTATGTTGGTCTCAGAGGTCTCCAAAACACGCCTGTGAAGATTACTGCTGAAAAAACACTCCAATATTGGATTTTTTGCATGTCTAAATTCCTCTCTGTTTCAGCCTTTCTCAGGACGAGCTGTTTCTGTGGCTTTAAATGGTAATTAGCTATCTGACTCCGCCCCTGACCACACCCCTCTCAGGAAATGGATGCAGCACTCCTGATGTTACAGACACTTTTATCCAAAATTTAGGACCTGACTAGGATTCAAACCATCAATCTCCCAGGCCATAATCAGCAGGGTAACCCACTGAGCTATCCAGCATCTCAGCTGGTAGCTGAGAGGATCAGTAGAGGAGGGCCGAACTTTCCTCCAAGTGGGGGAGGGCCAACCTAACCTGGGGGGGGGGGTGCATACTCCCCATGTGAGGTCACTAGGCGTAAAATCTGAGAACGGCTTGTTTCAGCACACATTTTCTGAAAGGTGGAGAAAGAGAGGGGGAGGGGGAATGGATTTTTCTGGTACTTGAGGGGACTGTGGACAGGCCAGGGACACATTTGTGTTAGAAAAGCCTGAAAAAGGGATTTTTGCATAGTATGTCCCCTTTAAGGCACTGGAGGCGTGTCTAGAGCTGCACAACGAAAAGAGCAGCCCTGATCAGCTTAAGACAGGAGGGCAGAGATCACTGTTGACACAGGAGTAGTATTTAGCCTTTAGGGTTGGTTATCATTCATTCCAACATGGTTCCAGGATTTGAAGATTGAAGGTCAGTGTTTGCTTAACAGATCTGTGGTTTTATGTAAAATTCTGTCGCTTTTTACCTCTTGAGTTTACTTTTTCTTGTCAATGGCGCTGTTGTAGCTCTGTGTCCCACTGACCTTCCGGTGACCTTTTGCTCAAATTGCAGGATAAGACATGATAGAGTCCATACACTGTGTTGTATTTTGAAAGTACCGGATACTCTGCGCTTTTGACTTCCTGTTTGGAGCTTTCTGATCCACAGGAGCTAATGAGGTATGGCTGCGACCAGTGCTGAAAATAGACCTGAATCATGTCTCCAATGAAGCAGAGCGTTGTGGTGTTTCAGAGACACGCCGCTGCAGGAGCGGAGTGCGTGCAGTGGAACTGCTCTGCGGATTGCAGTGCAGCCGCTGTAAGTGGAAATTCGAGGTGTTAAGGCCTCTTGGATGAGTTATTTAACAAACTTGAACAAAAAAAGAGACCAGCAACATAAAAGAGGACGCAGACAAATGGTCTGAGTGTGTCTCTCTGTCTCTCTCTGCCTGCTCCTCTCACCTGCCACTCTAAATACTTCCCTCCTCCAACTGCAGGAGGTGAGACTTTCCTGACTTCTCTGAGACTCTGCAGCTGCAGACTGCTCTCTCACCGGGTATCTGTACTCGCTGTTTGGCGTCTGAGAGAAGCATCTGAGTAGAGTCAAATGTTGCTACGGTTAAAACATGAGGAGCTCAAGATACATCGCTGTGAGTGAACAAAGCTGCACAGGTTGAGAAAGAGGCGCTCGCCAGAATGAAATGAAAGGAACGCACATGTCAGTTTAGCTGCACCTCCATGCTTGCCATTTGAATTAGCATAGCAGCTAGCTTCTCTTGTACTGCAGAAATGTCTTTCCAGGTTTCTCAAAGTTCTCATGTCTGTGAAGTTTCTAGTCTGGTCCTCAGCTTTTGAAGGAGCTCAATAATCATAGCCTTGTAGGAGAATTAGCTGTATTTGCGCTTGTTCATGGGTCAGAGCTTGCGAAGGTACATTAGCTATGAGCCCTGAGGTTGTTGGGCTGTATTAGCACTGTTTCCCCTGTGGTTTAGCAGTCCACTTAGGCAGCACTTTGGTCATGTATAATGTAAAAAGGCAAGCTAAGAATATCAGCAGTATAATAAAGTACAGCAAAATTAGCTATGAATGCACTTTAGCCTGTGGTTCAGGCAGCCATCTTCAAGTAGATGTTGTTGCACGCTGTACATAAAACATTATGACAAAGGAGCAGAATGTTTAGTGATACCTGAGCAGGTGATTTCCAGGCTAATGTTGCTGGTATCAAATTTTCCCACACATTGCCCTAACATGGATTTAGACTGAACACAATCAGGGTTGATCCACAACCCAAGTTGGTTTAAGGGTTCCTTTATCAGTCTGGTTGAAAGAGCAGAGCCACAGTGGAGTCTCCGACAAATCTCAGCTGTTTTCTTTAGGTCCCAGGAAGGCTTCTCTAGCTTCACTGGTAGCCAAAATCCACGGTAGTTCAACTCCAATTTACCAGAGCAATTGTTGGGTCCTCCCACCAACTGGACTTCATCATCAGGGTCTGAACAAAGACAAGGAGATAGTTAAGACAAGACAAAGGATTTAAAATTTCCCATTAATTCTGACCCAGACACACAGAACCACCACAGAAAAACAATTATGCCTCTAAGGTATCATAAGCTGTATGGTACAAACATTTTCTTCACCTCGATTAAAACAAAACTGAAGGTGCATTTTTAGTCAACCAGAACAAACAGACCTCAAATAAACTTGGTCATTAGTCAGCATACCTCATTCTAAATCTGAAACAACTACAGAGAAATATTTATGGCACATCTTTGTCCTGGTTTCAGAAGGTTAAGGTTAGGTCTGTGAAAAGATTAAAATGTTTCATTGCAACTAATTCGAGAATCTCTGTAGTTAATCACGATTACTCACATCCATTTTTATTGCATTTTAAAATTCCACTTTTTTTACATATAAAACTGCTTTTCTGTCATTTTGGTTCTACTGCCTTAAACCAAGGGTTATTGATTTCCTGTTTGGATACAGAGCTGCTTTAACAGGTAGATCGAAGACCATAACATGAACTCAACCAAAGAAAAAGGAATATGTTATGGGTTTAAAAGGAAATAAGGAAACAGTAAAAAGATAAATGTTTGATAATGCGAGGTTCAGAAGCGTTCTGACGAGTCCACTGAGCTGTCTCTGAATTTTAAAGGTGAAATTAAGGAGCAGTAGTGGACTTATTTCACATCACTGTGGCTGCAGGGAGACGCTTACGTGGCTTAAAGTGTAATGGAATAGACAATAAAACGTGATCAAACGTGACTAAGAAAATCAGAGCACTAATTGTGGATCTGAGTGGATGAAAGTAATTGATCTCAACAGGCCTAGTTTAAAGTAATTATAAATGAACCATATTAGAAACTCTCATTCTTCCATCTAGCAACTGGTCCAAAAAGGTGACGCCAGGCTTCTGTTTGTTTTGGTGAAGGAGATCAAGTCTTTCCATCCTTCCTTCAGTGTTAATTTCGTAGACTAAAACTATGACTAAAAATGTTTGTCAACAGCCTTTTATTCCATGACAAAAACTAGACTAAGACTAGCCAAAGATATCTGTGATGACTAAAACTGACAAAACGTTAGTTTAGTTTTCGTAAAGATGACTAAAACTAGACTAAAATGTAATGCAGTTTTTGTCAGACATTCCAAATCCATAATATTTCTGTACTATGGGTAAATCTGTCAAAAACAATGTATCTGTAGCTCTTCTGCCTCTCAGCTGTAGAAAGCAGGGACCCCAGGTTTAGCAGAGTGCAGAGAACACACTACCGTGAGTTGATATCAGATTAAGGCAAGAGAATAAATGCTTGGACTAAAAGTAAAGACTAAAATGTGAGGACTTTTTAAGGACTAAAATGTTTTGGAGTTTTTGTTGAAGAAAATTATACTAAAACTGAAAAGGTTACTAATGACTAAAATGTGACTAAAACTATGACACTGAGACTAAGATTAAAATTATAATAGCTGCTATTTAAAATGTGCTTTCCAACACTATTTTCAGTGATTGGCAGATTTATTTTGTAAATAAATGTGACTGAATCAGCGGTACAGCTTTACCTGAGCAGGTGAGCCCCACAGCTCTACCAGGTGGACAGGTGTTTCCAGTCAACCCTGAGTGTGAACAGTTCAGGAGAGCAGACTCGTGGCCTTCACACTGGAACTTCTTACTCCAGAATGGAGCCTCCACTTCTCCAAACATTCCCCCCTTGAAGTCTGAAGGAACCCCACAGCTGATCTCTCTACAGACCACCTGAGCACCCTGCAGGTCCAAGTCCTCTTCACACACTGGGGACCAAATCTTGTCAGAATTCACCTCCAGTCTGCCTGAACAGCGATAAGACTCGCCCACCAGTCTGACAGAGTCTGTGGATATTTCAGGAGAGAGACAGAACTTTGTCAAAATCTAAAATCAGTCTGTTCCTCTCACAGGTAAAGCTGTCACTAGCTCAGCTGGAGGAGGATGGTAATACACTGCATTCCACATTATTATGCAAATGATATTTTTCTCTGATTTTCCTAAATATTAATGCAAATGACAGTCAGAATATTTTTCAAGTCATCAGCCGTTAGAGCATAATTCAAATGTTTTTGAACAAACTTCATAATGACAAAAATTATTTTTTTAAAAATAAAAACCTCAAAATGCACTGTTCCACATTATAAAGCACAACAGCTTTTTAAAACATTTTATAGGTTGTAAAGAACTGAAAATGGTCATTTGTAGAAGTTGCAGCATCAGGGGGTCATATTTACTGAAATCAAAGCTATTTCAATCAAAAACATCTAAACAGGACAAGTTCCATGTTAACACAGTAGCCCTTCTTTGATATCTCCTTCACTATTCTTGCATCCATTGAACTTGTGAGTTTTTGGAGAGTTTCTGCTTGAATTTCTTTGCAGGATGTCAGAATATCCTCCCAGAGCTGCTGTTTTGATGTGAACTGCCTCCCACCCTCATAGATCTTTAGCTTGAGGATGCTCCAAAGGTTCTCATTAGGGTTGAGGTCAGGGGAGGATGGGGGCCACACCATGAGTTTCTCTCCTTTTATGCCCATAGCAGCCAATGACACAGAGGGATTCTTTGCAGCATGAGATGGTGCATTGACATGGATGAAAATTCTTTTGCTACAGAAGGCACGGCTCTCTTTTTGTACCATGGAAGAAAGTGGTCAGTCAGAAACTCTATGTATTTTGTCGAGGTCATTTTCACACCTTCAGGGACCCTAAAGGGGCCTATCAGCTCTCTCCTCATGATTCCGGTCCAAACATGACTCCGCCCCCTCCTTGTTGACGTCCCGGCCTCGTTGGGCCATGGTGGCCATCCACCAACCATCCACTACTCCTCCATCTGGACCATCCAGGGTTGCACGGCACTTATCAGTCAACAAGACTGTTTGAAAATGAGTCTTCATGTATTTCTGGGCCCACTGCAACCGTTTCTGCTTGTGAGCATTGGTTAGGGGGGGCTGAACAGTAGGTTTATGCACGACTGCAAGCCTCTGGAGGATCCTACACCTTGAGGTTGGTGGGACTCCAAAGGCACCAGCAGCTTCAAATACCTGTTTGCTGCTTTGTAATGGTATTTTAGCATCTGCTCTCTTAATCTGATGTATTTGACCGTCAGAAACCTTCCTCATTATGTCTTTATCTGCACAAACCTGTCTGTGCTCTGAATCAGCCACAAATTTCTTCACAGTACGATGATCATGCTTAATTTTTCCTGAAATATCGAATGTTTTCATTCCTTGTCCAAGGCATTACACTATTTGACACTTTTCGGCAGCAGAGAGATCCTTTTCTTTCCCATATTGCTGAAACCTGTGGCCTGCTTAATAATGTGGAACATGTGGAACAGTGCATTTTGAGGTTTTTATTAAAAAAAAAAAATAGTTATCATTATGAAGTTTGTTCAAAAACATTTGAATTATACTCTAACTGCTGATGACTTGAAAAATATTCTGTCATTTGCATTGATATTTAGAAAATCAGAGAAAAACGTGGAACGCGGTGTAGCGGTGAAAAGCAGCCCATTTGCCAATGAAAAGACAGGTGGACAATTGAAAAGAAAGCACACTGACACTGAAGCTGTGTCTTTAGTGTTCATGTAGAGAAAATCCCAAAAGATCAGATGAGCAATAATGGAAGGAACGACAGGAAAGTGACAAAAATCTAGATAGGGTCACATAGATCAGAGCTGCATACATAAAAGAATTAGAAACTGCAGCAGTGAGAATATGAAACAAAGAGCATTTGGCCTCAATCATCAATATTATCTTGGAATTTTTCTTAAACTTGTCCTAAAGAAAGTTTCAGAAAGTCATTCAGAGGCAAAAAAAATTGTACACAAAATAAATCACCACCAGATATCGCCATTAATTTCATGTTTGCAGAGAGGGATTGTGGGAGATAACTACCTTATTTGAACTGATAGATATAACAGTGACTGTAGGTCAGTGGAATACATTATTTCAACTAAAACTATTTTGGGCATTTTCTATGGATGTCAGAGTCTGGTGTTTATGAGTATTGAGAAATTAGCGTGTGTGTGGGGTGTGTGCCTGTATATGGAGGCATGGCCAAAACACACACTGAAATCTGTGTTGAAAAAAAATGTATGGATGAAAACCCCCAAAAAACGTATTTTGGTATCTCACAGCCATGTTATAAAAAAACATGAATTTAATTATGCTGGGAATAAATCCTGGACTCATACCTTCAAAGTTGTAGCTTTAAATGTTTTTCATCTGATTCACTCATCTCTAATAGGATTGATTTGCAGAGACATTACATGGTATTTCAAACAGGTTACATTATATGGTGCAAAATGCTACTTTCAGGGTTATAGAGCTTTAGAAGGCTATAAGCCAAGTTTATTCATTTGAAAATGGTGTCTTTGCATTCCTTGACCTTTAAAAAAACCATGTCTGCATCATAAAAAAAGTTTGGGAACCAAGACGCACCCAATCCCTGCAGAGCAGAATGTAAACAATGCAGCCAGCTTTAGGGTCACCTGCTAATAGAGTCAGAAGTTTAGCCTGGGACAGAATTCTACAGTTCTACCTGTCTGCAAACAAAAAAAAATATTAACATGTTTGAAAACAAATTTGTTTCAGAGTACAAGAAGTTCATAAAATAAGTGCAAGGTAATATTTGTGTATTATGGTTTTATTATCTATGAACCATGTTTATTTATCTCTTTTAGGGCTACAGGGGAGAAAGTGTGAGTTTTTTTGTATGTTTTTTAATTGCTCAAAAACCAATAATCTATTAAAATCAGCGTCGTAGGTAATCACAGACACATCCCAGACTGATGATCCCCACACTAATAAATACACTTCGCATTCATCAAATAGAAAATAATAATTATTTTTTTGTGGAAAAATGTAGCATTATGTAAATAATGCCAACAAAAAAGAATTCACATTTGCTATACACGATGTTGCCTGGAGTTAATGAACCAAAAAAAAAGGGATTTTTTTCCCCCATGTTTAACATTTTTAAATATATACCCAGTGACCTAAAATTGCCTTAAGCGTAAATGTGTGATTTTTTTCAAAATGGGGCCCGAGGCTTAAACTAGCACATTTGAGTACTGATAACTGGACATTTAAACATTTATCCTCTGATATCAGGACTTAAATGTTCAGAAGAGTGCTCTGGAGTGTTCTTAAGTTTTTTTCTTTGCTGAGAATAAATCACAGCTATGAAAACTTTGGTGAATGTCAGAATCATTTTTTAAAAGTGCATAGGAGCATTTTAGGATCAAGTTTACTCTTAGGTAGCTGAATGAGGCGTGTTATGTTTATCATAGCTTTTATGAAGTAAAATACCTGAACAGGTGATTTCCAGGCTAAACTCACTGGACACATCCAGTCTTGTCACACAGTCCATAAATGAAGGTCTAGAGTGTCTACAACTAATGTCGATCCACCACACCGATCTGCTGGAGGATTCAATAATCCTTCTTATGGAGAGAGCAGAGCCACAATCAAGTCTTCTACAGATCACTTCTGTATCCTCTAGAGTCCAGGAACGGCCCAAACGATCCACTGGTCTCCACTCTGCATCATATTTCAGCTCCAATTTACCCGAGCATTTGCTGGGTCCTTCCACCAACCGGACATCACCAGGATCTGAACAAAGACAAGGAGATAGTTAAGACAAGACAAAGGGGGTCACATCTATTTGAGCAAATCTACAGAACTCCGACCTCAGCCCCGTTCTCTTCTCCATGAAGTTTAATGATCCAGACACACTGTCATGCTGAAAACTAGTCGCTCTAATTCCACATAAAAACAAATGTTCTGAGAATCTGACTCAGAAGTATAACAAGCTGTAAAAATTGGTTGATATTACACTAAACTGATGTCTGATAGATTTTGCCATTAGTCTACATTCCTCATCTCACATTCTAAAAAATCTAGAGGAATATTTGACACATTCTTTCCAATGTCAACCCTGGTCCTGGATTTAGGGGGTTATAAAAGGGCATGAATGGTCCAACTTGGAAATTAAGTTCATTTTCAATTCAGCCACCAGTCAGGTTTTCTTCTTCTGTTGGCTCTTTAAGTCCTGACTAAGTATTTTTTGATAAGACCCATCTATCTGGACCAGCCTTCCCTCAAAGTTCAGGTCTGTCCAGTTTGTAATCTCATTCAAGATTCACCTTAAAGGACTGTAAAATCTTTATCAGAGGCTACTTTTCTCTTTTAATATTTCTTATGAAAGTTTTTATTTATGTCTGTGTGTGCTGTTGTCAGTTGCTTCTGTTTAAAATTTGCTTTCCAACACTATTTTCAGTGATTGGTAGCTTTATTTTGTAAGTAAATGTAACTGAAACAACAGTACATCTTTACCTGAGCAGGTGAGGCCCACAGCTCTACCAGGTGGACAGGTGTTTCCAGTCAGCCCTGTGTCTGGACAGTTCAGGAGAGCAGACTCGTGGCCTTCACACTGGAACTTCTTACTCCAGAATGGAGCCTCCACTTCTCCAAACATTCCCCCCTTGAAGACTGAAGGAGCCCCACAGCCGATCTCTCTACAGACCACCTGAGCACCCTGCAGGTCCAAGTTCTCTTCACACACTGGGGACCAAATCTGGTCAGACTTCACCTCCAGTCTGCCTGAACACAGATCAGTCCCTCTCACCAGTCTGACAGAGTCTGTGGAAATTTCAGGAGAGAGAGAGAGAACTTTATCAAAATCTAAAATTAATTCATTTCTTATGAAATCATGAGGGAGAGTTGGAAAAAATATCAGAAAATTGTTAAAGAAGAAAAGACATTTTTCTAATTTAATTTCAAACAATTTTCATAAACCACATGTTATTATTTAAACAGTTGATTTGATTTTAAAAGTCCATATCCAACACTCTTTAGCTTCACCTGAGGTCTGTGAACAGTTTCTTTGCTTTGTTGTTGAAAAGGTTAAAAATATCATGAGACCATTTTGGTGCTTAGCCCTGCTCTGCTGTCTTGGAGCACTTTGAGCCTGAGTCCCTGTCCACTCTTAGACAGCTTAAACCTGCCTGCTGTCCCACTGATGATATCCCACTTCATTTTTTTAGAGGCGTGTGAAACCATTGGTCCTGATATCCAACAAATCATAAACAGCAGTGTTGCTTCAGGCATTACTATAAAACAAGCTGTGATGGAACCTCTGATTTAAAAACCTAATTTGGACTCCTCTATGCTGCCTAATTTAAGGCCAGAATAAAAAATTCCATTCATCTCTAAAATCCTGTAAAAAGCAGTGCTTTTATAACTCCAGTCTAATCCCGACAATCATGGCATTGTTGACATCTCTTGCCTCCGAGGGGCCTGCCTCGGGAGGATCCTTCCTACAGAGGAAGGACCCTGGACTTTAGAAACAGCTTTTGTTTCGTTTTGTGCCCCCCTATGTGGAATTCCCATTCTTTTCTCTTCCATACCTCCTCCCTATTGGATTGAATTGGAAAAAACATTGCATTTCATACCATTTTTATACAGACGACACACAAATTTACCTGCCCCTAAAAAGAAATGATGGCAACTCCACTAAATATGTGCTAGACTGTCTAAAACACACTAAAGTGTGGATGGCCCTGAGAATTTAATGAAAAATTTTCCATGTTTAATATTTTTAAAAACATCCAGGGACCAAAAAGGGGCCTTAAGGGGAAAAGTGTGATTTTTTTTTTCAAAGGGGCGACTAAGGGTTTTTACAATGTGCTATGGATATAAAGTAGACTGGATTGAATACCTGAACACGTGATTTCCTGGCCATCAACACTGGGCTCATCCTTTGTTTTCACACATTCCTTAACTGTAGATGTAAACTGCAGACAGTCAGGGTTGATCCACCACACCGGTCTGTTGGAGGATTCCTTTATGCGTCTGGTTGAAAGAGCAGAGCCACAATTGAGTCTCCGACAAATCTCAGCTGGAAACAACGGATCCAGAGAACGTCCCAAACGATCCACTGGTCTCCACTCTCCATGGTGTTTCAGCTCCAATTTACCAGAGCATTTGCTGGGTCCTCCCACCAACCGGGCTTCATCAGGGTCTGAACAAATACAACAAAATAGTTAAGACAAGACAAAGGCAGTCTTCCTCACCTCTTCTCAACAAATCTGCAGTAAGTCTGATAAACTCCAACCTCAGCCCCGTTCTCTTCTCAGCCTCAAATATTCCCATTAAGTCTAATGATCCAGACACATGGCGATTTAAGCCTAAAGAGATATTAGGGACATTTTGTGCCATTCTGTTTTTTGATTTTCAAGCCATTTTGGTTGTTTTGAATTTATATACTTTGCTAAAATTTTTCAGAAGATATTCATTTTAAATTTTTTCATAATTGTCATCGCAGTTCCTTAAATTTTCCGGGAATGGCTAAGCTATGAAAAACCCTGACACATTTATTCCTAAGATAAAAAGTGTCCCATTAATATAAATATGCTGATGGTACTTCAGCTGTGAGAGGAACATCCAAGAACAAGCAGACGTTGGTCCCCCCCAACACGACATGGAGCTTGAATGTGACAAGGACTATTTCTGTTGTTTAATTCTAATATCCTTAGATTGTATTTGGAATTATTGTGCATAACTGTTAATTAAGAAATTAAATTACTGGTATAGACAAAACCTTTAACAAGATTTGAGTTTAACATCCTTTTTGACTAGTCATTTTGAAAAAGGTTTTGCTTTGAGTTACTGAAGCTTTGAGAGAGGACACTGACGTGCATGCTGCAGTAAGCAGACATCTGGATCTTTTTTTAAGGTTGTTTACTTTATCCCAAAGACTCTTTGGTAGAAAAGGTCTGTGTATTTGAGACAGCCTTCCTACAGATTAAGGTCCGCCTTGTCTTTCTTCTCTTTCAAGTTTAACCTAAAGACAGTTTTTATGTCTATAGCAGTGGGCACTTGTGTTCCTTCTCTCTTTTCCTATTCTTTTGATATTACTTCTGATTGTTTTAATTATCATTCAGTGGCAAAGTAGTTGGTTCTGTTTAAAATTAATAATTTCAGTGATTGGTAGCTTGAATTTGTGAATAAATGTAACTGAAGCAATGGTACATCTTTACCTGAGCAGGTGAGGCCCACAGCTCTACCAGGTGGACAGGTGTTTCCAGTCAGCCCTGAGTGTGAACAGTTCAGGAGAGCAGACTCGTGGCCTTCACACTGGAACTTCTTACTCCAGAATGGAGCCTCCACTTCTCCAAACATTCCCCCCTTGAAGACTGAAGGAGCCCCACAGCCGATCTCTCTACAGACCACCTGAGCACCCTGCAGGTCCAAGTCCTCTTCACACACTGGGGACCAAATCTGGTCAGACTTCACCTCCAGTCTGCCTGAACACAGATCAGTCCCTCTCACCAGTCTGACAGAGTCTGTGGAAATTTCAGGAGAGAGAGAGAGAACTTTATCAAAATCTAAAATCAGTCTGCTCCTTTCACTGTTAACCCCCAAGCTCAGCTGTAGGAGGATGGTAATAGGTTGAGAAAAGCAGCCTATCTACAAAGTCTCACGGTGGACGATTTAAAAGGTTCTTGAGCATTGATTTTAGTGTTAATGTAGAAGAAACCAACCAGGAGGTCAGATAAACATTAATGCAGGGAATGATGGGAAATGTGAAAAAGATCTATTTAAGTTCACACAGGATCAAACAAGAGCTACACTCCTGATAGATAGATAGATAGATAGATAGATAGATAGATAGATAGATAATTACATAGATAGATAGATAGATAGATAGATAGATAGATAGATAGATAGATAATTACATAGATAGATAGATAGATAGATAGATAGATAGATAGATAGATAGATAGATAGATAGATAGATCGATAGATAATTAGATAGATAGATCGATAGAAAGATCGATAGATAGATAGATAGATAGATCGATCGATAGATAGATAGATAGATAGATAGATAATTACATAGATAGATACATAGATAGATAATTAGATAGATAGATCGATAGAAAGATCGATAGATAGATAATTACATAGATAGATAGATAGATAGATAGATAGATAGATAGATAGATAATTAGATAGATAGATCGATAGAAAGATCGATAGATAGATAGATAGATAGATAGATAGATAGATAGATAGATAGATAGATAGATAATTACATAGATAGATAGATAGATAGATAGATCGATAGAAAGATCGATAGATAGATAGATCGATAGATAGATAGATAGATAGATAGATAGATAGATAGATAGATAGATAGATAGATCGATAGATAATTAGATAGATAGATCGATAGAAAGATCGATAGATAGATAGATCGATAGATAGATAGATAGATAGATAGATAGATAGATAGATAGATAGATAGATAGATAGATAATTACATAGATAGATAGATAGATAGATAGATAGATAGATAGATAGATAGATAGATAATTAGATAGATAGATAGATAGATAGATAGATAGATAGATAG